>NC_056737.1:505699444-505781944 GCF_019279795.1 Protopterus annectens
GTTTTTATCCCAATCCCACATAGCAGACAGCATAAACTCATCTATTCACACTTATTAAAATTAGGTCCTTTATGCATCTATCTATATATATATATATATATATATATATATATATATATATATACACACACACACACACACAACATCCATAAAAGTCCTATATAATGTTGTTCAACATCTGGGACACTTGTCTCGGCATCTGTAAGGATGCTGCCATGGCTCCCTATTAGAGGTATAAGACTCATAAGTAGGAATCTCAGAAGAAAGGAAAATAATATGCAGCTTGAGAAGAATGTCAAGACTGGCCATAAGACATTTAAAGTGTTATTGTGGGTGGGTGGGAGAGAGCACCTTTGTCTCTTGTAATCTTTGTACACTGGGTACATGCTCCTGTGCCCCTCTACATAGTATATACTAACTCGAGGATCATCATGTCTCTGAGCAGGGGGAATATTTTGAGAAACTATAACCTCAGACTTTGCATTTATCCTGCACATTTGGACTTACCATCCAAATCTTTTCAGAACTGCAGTTACTGACTGTAGAATATCAGTGGGCACCCTGCTGTCATCCTGACCCTTTGCACCATCTGAGAGCCAAGTAGTAGATCTCAACTGTGCTAGTAAAGGATAATCCAGACCAGCACTGTGCATCCTTCTCATGCCATCTCACTTGTATGGCACATGATAGCTCAAATTCTGCTCAGCATTACAGCTTAAGGAATTTCTGTTTGCATGGTCACCTCTGAAAACACAATACTTCATGATAAAAGATTACCATATACAGTGGATATAAAAAGTTTACACACCACTGTTAAAATGCCAGGTTTTTGTGATATAAAAAAATGAGGCCACAATAAATCATTTCAAAACGTTTCCCTCCTTTAATATGACCTATAACCTGTACAATTCAATTGAAAAACAAATCTGTTAGGGAAAAATATATAAAAAATAAAAATTGTACAATAAGCTGGTGGAATAAGTGTGCACACCCTTAAACTAATACTTTGTTGAAGCACCTTTTGATTTAATTACAGCATTCAGTCTTCTTGGGTAGGAGTCTGTCAGCATGGCACTTCTTGACTTGGCAATATTTGCCCACTCTTCCTTGCAAAAGCACTCCAAATCTGTCAGATTGCGAGGGCATCTCTTGTGCACAGCTCCCTTCAGGTCACCCCAGATTTTCTATTGGATTTAGACTTGGGCTCTGGCTGGGTCATTCCAAAACTTTACTTTTCTTCTGGTGAAGCCATTCTTCTATTGATTTGGATGTATGCTTGGGGTCATTGTCATGTTGAAAGGTGAAATTCCTCTTCATCTTCAGCTTTCTAGCAGATGCCTGAAGGTTTTAGACCAAATGTGACTGGTATTTGGAACTGTTAATAATTACCTCCACCTTGACTAAAGCCCCAGTTCCAGCTGAAGAAAAGCAGCCCCAAAGCATGATACTGCCACCACCATGCTTCACTGAGGGGATGGTGTTCTTTTGCTGATGCAAAGTGTTGTTTTTGCACCAAGCGTACCTTTTGGAATTTTGGCCAAAAATGTCAACCTTGGTCTCATCAGATCATAACACATTTTCCCACATGCTTTTGGGAGACTTGATGACAAATTTTAGCCAGGCATGGATGTTTTTCTGTGTAAGAAAAGGCTTCCGTCTTGCAACCCTACCCCACAACCCAAACATATGGACAATATGAGAGATTGTTGTCACATGTAGTAAACAACCAGTACTTGCCAGAAATTCCTGCAACTCCTTCAGTGTTGCTGTACGTCTCTTGGCAGCCTCTCTGACCATTTTTCGTCTTATCTTTTCATCAATTTTGGAGGGACATCCAGTTCTTTGCAATGTCACTTTTGTCCCCTATTTTCTCCACTTTTTGATTACTGTCCTCACTGTGTTCCATGGTATCTCCAATGCTGTGGAAATTTTTTTGTACCCTTCTCCTGACTGATACCTTTCAACAATGAGATCCGACTGATGCTTTGTAAGTTGTCTGTGAACCATGGCTTTTGCTGTAGCAAGCAAAGGAGTAAATGCCAGGAAAATCCTACTAGGACAGCTGAACTTTATTTGGGGTTAATCAGAGTCTCTTTAATTGATGACAGGTGTGTACCTAAGAAGACTGAATGCTGTAATTAAATCAGAAGGTGCTTCAACAAAGTATAAGTTTAAGGGTGTGCACACTTATGCAACCAGCTTATTGTACATTTTTTAGTTTTTATATTTTCCCCTAACAGATTTGTTTGTTTTTCAGTTGAATTGTACAGGTTACAGGTCACATTAAATATGGGAAAAGTTTTGAAATTATTTATTGTGGTCTCATTTTTTTATATCACAAAAAATGGCATTTTAACAGGAGCGTGTAAACTTTTTATATCCACTGTATACAACAAATAATAATAATAATAGTAACAACAACAATGACAAGATAATTACAGCATCATAGCAAGTTACAGAATGTCATGTATGACCCCTTCTGGGCATGATAGCTATCTTAGCACCATAACTGAAATTATAATTAAATACAACACCTTTCTACTGGAGGACTTTAGCTATTTATCAATAAACTGTCTGACCTACACTACCAATGTTTGGCATGTACAATGCTGCCTTGACATTATAAATGCTCTCTTTTACAAATATTTAACCATCATAGTAGAGGGCCGAATATCCTTGATCTAGTCCTCGCAAATATGGCCACTTCCTGCACATGTCCATTTGTAAAATCTTCCTTTGTTAAATCAGACCATAAATCAGTGATCTTTTTATTTAAAACTGATGGTACTTAACTGGAAAATACCTTTGTGTTTAGGGATTTCCCAAAAGCAAGCCTTCAGCAAATTCAGCTGTAATCCTCCTTTAAAGGATTACATTGATGAAGGTACTACCTATGGCTCTGATTCTACTCCTGCTTAAAAAAGTTGTATTGATAAGGAAGTCCCTAATTGCACAAAATATAATGAGAAATTTAAAAACAAATCCCTGTGGGGGAATGTCTATGTGCATACCTCTCAACCTCTTAGTACAAGAAATCTGGACAAAGCCTGACAAAATGGGGGGACAAAGGCCCAAAAATAGGGACAGATTTTACATATTGCTCTTATAAACTTAGAAAGTGGATAGAGTAACAGAGTTTGTGTTAACCTACATTTTCTGAAGGATATGAAGTCTGAAACTCAGACGTATCTCATTATCTAGTGACTTCAACCCACAGATCATACTAGTGATTTGCCAGAAAACCACAAATTTTATGACGAATAGACCAAAAATATAAGGCAAAAATCTGGACATTTGAGAGGTGTGCCTACGTAAATAAATTATATAACAAGAGAAAGAAATTGGTCAATGCTTATAATAGGTCTCTTGTAAGAGAACACTTACAAACTAATAAAGAGCTTAATGAACCATTATGAAACTCAACAGAATATGAACTTTAAATAGCTACTAAATCCAAAAAATAACTGCAAGTATTTCATTAACTATGTCAAAAAATTAAGAACTAACACTTAAAATAGTTACTAAAGCCCAAAATAAAACAGATCTGTATCTGTGTCAGAAAGTTAAGAACTGATATCCAGCAATGTTCAGAGCTAGACCACAAACATACTGCATTCTCTGGCCCAAAGAAATAGTTAATTTTCTACCTGACAAACTTAGAGTACATTTTATGCTACCCTCAGTAATAGCTATTCCACAGATTCCACATTCCCAGCCACCACTTATGGAACATATGCTCTCAGCCCTCTCAAAAGCTAAGAACATCTCATGCATGGACCCTGACAACATACCAGGTTGCCTGATTATCAATACCAAATATGGCCTTTCTGAACTCTACTTAACCTCTTTAATCTAAGCATCTCTACTGTTTACATACCATAAGCCTGGAAAACAGTCACTGTCATGCAGTGTCACAAGAGTGGCCCACCCAGCCATGGACCTTGGTAACTATAGACCCATTACTCTGAGTAGCCTTATATGTAAACCTATGGAAAGTATTATTGCCGGCCTCATTAATCTGGATATTGAGAATCTCTTAACCCTGGACCCTCATCAGTTCATTTTTGTCTTTGTCAAAGAAGGTCCTGCTGCTTTAATCTCATTAAATTCTTTGAAAAAGTCACCAAAGCAAATACAGCATATCTGGACATGGCTAAGGCCTTTGAAACAATTCACCATGTAGTTGTTAGTGACTGTCTAGCACATCTGAATATAAATGCTTAGGTGATGTCTGACAGACCCCATGTGGTTAGAGTCACAGGTGCAACTTCTGAACTAAAAAAAGTTACCAGTGGTATACTACAGAGCTCAGTTTTGAGCCATCTTCTATTTGGCATCTATTTCTCAGACCTACAGGCCAACACTCCTGGCCAATGGTTATCTAAGTTTGGAGGGTGTTGTTACTCGATCTTCTTCTGACTCACAATTTTTCTTACATGGGTTAGGCCATTTTAACAAATAGAGCAAGGACAATTGTCTCAAATTAAATGTGAAAAATGTACTATAGTTCATTTTGGTAAACAAAACATTTTCATATACCATATAAGTAACACATCCCTCATATTAGACACTGTCATAAGGGATCTAAGCACTCTTGTTAATAATTCTTTATCATCTGACCAGCATATCGCCTCAGTAGTTCAGAAATCCTTCTATGTGACTTATCTAATTTCCAAGGACATCTGCAGCCAAAAAAGTCTTAATTTGATAACTATGTAAAATCTCAGAACCCATATTGTCGAATCCCAAGATGTAGAAATGAAATGGCCAAAAATCCAGACTCACATATATTAAGTCCAAGATTGCCCTTTTGTTGAATATTAATTTTTACACACACACACACACACACACACACACACACACACACACACACACACACACACACACACACACAAAAACACACACAGAAACACAATGGTTTCCAGAAGAGGGTGATAATACCTTTCAGTGCTATGATTCTTTTCTTCCTTATAGTAGGATTCCACCACCAGCCAAACCAATTTGTCATACCCTGGACATAATGGCTATGAACTATTGTAATGAGCGAATCATACCATTAACTTATAGCAGTTACAACCAAGTAATGTTACTCTCTTCAAAAAGCAGGTGCCAACAGTAAAAATTTACTAAGTCTGTATAATTATCCTATACGCAATAACATTTAAAAATTAAATTCTTTACTAAAAAATAGGCAATGCAGTTTACAAATAAAATCTACAAGGACATGAGCTCACCCACAATTAGGAAGAATGACACTCCTCAACTAGTTACCCACATCATACTTGTTTGGTCCTGGTTTTATAGTATGGCATACCTATGATGAATATACTACCTGTAACTTCCAAATTTATTTCAGGTTATTAAATGTGCTAAATCTGGGACAACTACTATACTTAAAAGCAACACAGAAGAACAGACTGTGATGTCAGATAAAGACCACTTTACCCAACTATTCTGTCTAATTTTCTCACCTCCTGGCCGAGCTGAAGATCCTACTTAACAAACAGATTTTTCCTTTCATTTAGAATAACAGCTCTCTTACTCCCGTCATGTGTTCCTGAATTCTTTAATTTTTTTATGCTGCCTCTGAGTCTGTAGCATAAAAGTCATTTCCTTTTACATGTATTGATTGAATGCTCAGCTTAAGAATTGTATTATCATGGGAATATGTCTTGTTCTGTCCTACTGTTGCACCTTATCATTAGTTAGCTATAAGCACAGCATCAATGTCACCAGGCATCTGGTACTAAACTGAAGTTTGCATTCCTAAAGGCCTTTTTGAGACCTTGGGACCTCTGAAAGAGCACAGGATAATAGTGATGCTGCTTAGCATTGCACCTTTGGTTTTCTTTCTTATGTTTTCTGGATAAAATATTAATTTCGCCAAGACATATTCTAGTTTGCTTGTTTGAAAATAAATCTGCTGACATGATTCTACAGTTGATTTTTCAGTGACGCAAAGGGAGATCTGCTGACTGTGAGGCTAGTAGCTAGGATTTGTTCCATAGCCCATATGTAGAGAGTGAGTTAGGTGGAGGTGCAACACAACTATGTTAGACTGCAAGATATAATCTCTCAGGGAAAGATGCAAGTTTCTGCACACCACCCAGACCCCATTGACATTGGAGTTTGAATTCATTGGGCAGTAGTGACTGAAAGAGTGAGAATGGGGCCAGACTGACAATTGCAGTAGGGTTTTAAGCGCTTCCAACATTGATGTTACACTACATCATGTGATGAGAAAGCAACAAATTAAGGACAAAGGCATATGAGACAAATGCCTGACCTTGCACTGTGACATTCATAGACATTATGCTACCCAGCAGCCATGTCAGGAGGGAAAGAATACAGCGGTGTTGGGTATATGGTTTCCTGATACTTATGAACAGTGAGAGGAGTTTTAGGCCCAGGAAAGAAAATATGCTAACCCAATGGAGTGCACAATTACCACTTACTAACAGAAGGATATAAAATAACTACTGATGTGATTCAACAACAGTGGTAGTAGAAAATTGAAATAGGTGTAATTTCCTAAAATGTGACTCATGGAGGAGAAAGAAAGATAAAGAAGATGCATGATGCCATCATATCATATTAAGGTGGGAGGAATCTGCACTGAAACTGCAATGGTGGAGATGAGATACTGCTTAACTAGCTTTACTAAAATTAAATTCAGTTTAACTATAAGCAAAGTATTGGCAAAAATCTAATTCTATCATTGTGAAAATAAGCCATGATCCAGAAATCCATTAGTTCATGGAAAATTCACAAATTTCTACCTGCAATTTGAACATACTAACTCCCAACTGAGCTGCACATAATGACAGTGATTGTTCTGCACAATTGCTGTTTTTTACCCCTTAAACAGATGCATCACTGCAATCCAGATATAAACTCTGGAAACAGTTTATTTTTGTCTGTTAAGGCATGCACACCATTCAACAATGCTGCACATGAATGGGGCTACTATAAGTGCCAAGTACCAGGCACTTTAATACCACAGTCTTGCAGGGAGGGATTCAGGTATCCTGTAGCTTGCATAGCCAGCCACTCAGACGTGACTACATTTTTGGATGAGATGCTGCAACTCATCTGAACACGGTAGCCAAGTTCAGGCAAGGTTAGTGCAACAGCCATGGTGAGCGAGTTGGAGGGGGGGGGGTGCAGCAGTCAGGGAGGGGAACTTAGTTTTAGGTACAGTGTGAGGTTCAGGGAGCAGGAAAGGAATTTAGGATTTGGCAATGAACAGGAATTTTAGGTGTAGTGAGTGGGAAGGGACATTAGGTTTAGGGAATGGGAAAAGATTTAGGAAGCAGGAGGGAAATTTAAGGTTAGAGAGTAGGAGTAGAGTTTAGGGTTAGGGAATAATTAGGGAGTTTGGGGTCAAAGCTACAGTTCTGGTAGAGCTATGTAGTTTGGTATAGTTGAATAGAGGGAGGGCTAGTGGAAGTTAGGGCCCTTGATGATTAGAGCAAGTGGCAATGAGCAAGCATGTTGTGAGCTAGTAGCACACATGCACTTGTAGTAGACTCCACATGATAACTAACTTGCAGAATATAAAATGTTTAAGGCTGAGGTAGGCCATGCCTGCTATCTGCGGATCACTACTATGGCTATGCATTTTCTAAATGTCAAAATTACCTCAGAACTTATGTCATGAAACGTCACTTTGCAGTCTGCAGTCTAAGTACTATGGCTTGAACCATAGTCCAAATGTAAAGAAGTATCTTGTAGCATGCATTCTTCTACAAAACTTATTTGAGTCAATGTTTCATGTAACAATTGCTTGTATTTAATTTACAGGGTTCTGCTTCCAGTAATCTCACAGTTAATAATCCACATGCACTGTTTTTTTTTGTTTTTTGTTTTTTTTTTTTTTTTTTGCAACCTCAAGCTTTTGACTTATTCAAATAATTATTGCTGTCAAAATGCAGACTTTTAAGTGAGCTACTTAACAGTAAGACTGAGAAACTTCCAATTAGTTCTGTGTACTAACATGCAAGGCTGATAGTCATGTTTTAAATTCTTGCCTTATAAATAACATCATATATTTTTTCCATGGCAGTCGCAAGCTCTTCTGTGTGAGAATTAAGTCAGTTCTCTCTCTGTTGATAAATATGCCTCATTACATAGTAATGGTGCAGACAACATTATGCCATTGCTTTTAATCTGATTAATCATGTACCAAAGAAAGTGCTGATATAAAAAATATGCAATTTCCATACGCTATTACATTATGCAAATAAGCTGTAGTTTAGAAATGAATTAACAGGTAATGACAATTAAGTAAATGTTCTTTCCAGATTCCAGGAATGGAATTTTTACTAAGCAGATGATTAATTAATGCACTCACATTCATAGTTCCTATTTTTCATATAAATATTAATAAAAGAGTGTTATCTTCATATGCCCTTTAAACAGATTATTTTGATTGCCTGTTTGTTTGGTTAAAACATATTGAGTATTACTTTCCTAAGAGACTGGCAAAGGACACGGATAAAAATTAGTAAACTCATAACAAATACATAATCACTAGAAACATTTGTACTCATTGAATTAATAGTCTTTTAACTACTGGCTGAAATAAAGTCTTTTAACTAGACATAAAACAGTCCTAATTTGACATGTGGCATACTCAAGAAAAATATTGCCCAAGGGACCTACTGTTAATTTAAATCTTGAAACTGGGGTGGGAGGTTGGCCTAATTGCTAAGGTGTTTACCTTCCAAACATGGAGTGCAGGGTTTGATTCTCCCAAGGGATAATTGGCTAGGCTTAAAATGGCCCATAAGAGCAGCTAGCCCAAGACTAGTCTATGAACCTATGAAAATGTTTCATTGTTATTATAAGGTTACTCTAACAAAGTAAATCACTAAACTATACCCTCAGAATGTAAAAAACAACTTAATACAGCTGCTACATAGATGTAATGTGACTGCTGTAAACCCCAGGATCATGGAAGATGGGTGTAGTGAGATGCAGGGAGAGGAACTAATGCTGAATTTTGGAAGTGAGGGAGGTCAAGCAATTGTGAAAAAAGCAATGAGAACCTAGGGGATGACATATGGCACTGATCTTCCCAAGTACTGCAAGTACTTGACATTTAGAGATGGGGATGGTAAGAAGTTAGGCTGGGGTATGACATGATGATAACTATCCACAGTGCAGTGGAGTTGCAGTTAAACTGTTCTTACAAAAGGATGGAAGGGTTTGTTGCATAACCTAAAACATCATATTGTATCATATGTTACCAGGATGATTATGAATCAGAAAAATGATTATTTTTAAACATTTTATATGTTATTAACTCTGGTGTAATATGATACATGTGTGTTCATTCTAATTGCTGAACTTCCTAATAAAATACAGTACATAATATTATTTTATTAGAAGGTTTAGCATTTGGAATGAACACACATGCATCATATTACACCAGAGTTAACAAAATATAAAACGTTTAAAAGAATAATTTTAAGGAAATGTTGAAGAAGATAGAAAATGGCACTTAAAATAACTGTAACTTTCACAGTACTTGATTGTAGTGTACACTGTATACTTCACATTGATTGTATACTCAGGGATGTACTTGGAGAAGGTCCACTGTGATCAAATTAATCACCTTTACATAGCAAACATTCATGAAACTCTACTAAACATGTTACAATCAGTTTCTATGATTAGTGTCTTAAAAGGACGAACAAGCAAATTTTAACATGCTTAGTTGAGTTTTATATATTTAAGCTTTAGAAAAGTTTTATTTGTGTTTTAATACATGTATTTAAAAATTTGCACTTATGTATTTCTTCAATATATTAACAGTTTCTCCATGTGATTGCACTTTAAAAAGTATGAGGTTTCTTACTAGCAGATGGCTCACAGTTTGGTTCTTGACTGCTATTAAGCAGCTCACTTTAAAAGCTCAATTTTGACAGCAGTAAATATCCAAAAAACAAAATATCTGAAATTGAAAAGAAAAGTACTACATACGGAATGTTACCTGCACCTTCCATGTTTCATGATGTCCTTATTCATAAATGGAGTTTTGCTGGAGATCCTGTTGATTCACCAAAATATAGAAGTAGGTGAACAGCCATGCTAAAAATTGTCCATTAGTATAGCATAAACTGTATGTGTGTGTGTGTGTGTGTGTGTGTGTGTGTGTGTGTGTGTGTGTGTGTGTGTGTGCATGTGCATGTATATCTGTATGTGTGTACATGTAGCCTGTGATAGGATTTTGTCCAGGAATGGTTCTTCCTAGGGCGAGGTCTAGTTCATCTAGACTTCAAGCTAGATGAAATGGGTGTTGAAAATGAATGGATGAGTGGTTAATAGATTTTGCTTTCTGCAAACTCATGGAATTATGCATAAACCACTATGTAACTTGATGAATAAAATAGAGCATGCTACCTACCTTGACCTAGCTAATGCATTTGATACAATACCCCACTATGGCATCATAAACAAACTCTTTGAATTAGGAATAAATCCGTATATAACTTGCTGTACAGCCAGCTGGCTCACAGACAGGACTCAGGAAGTAATGATTGGAGAGACCACCTCCACAAAGATGCCAGTTGCCAGTGGCCTCCCCTAGGGCTCTGTGCTGGGTCTGCTCCTCTTTGGCATTTATTTTTTGGAAGTCAAGACCCGTGACAAGGTCCTCTGGTTTACCAAGTTTGAAGATGATACCAAGCTAGGAGGAATCATATAAATCCCCCAAGATTGTCACATCTTATAGGAATGTCTAAGACAGACAAATGATTGGTGTCAAAGCCATAGCTTAAAACTCAATGCCAAGAAAAGCATAATTATAACTTTTAGAAAGCTAGACATCCAGGAAAACTATCTCATTGATGATTCAGCCCTAAAAGTACACACAGAAGTCAGGAATTTGGGGACTTATGTAGATAGTAACCTGGCTTTTGACAAACACGTGTGTAAGGTTGTAAGAAAATAATTCTGTGTCCCTCAGCTTATAAGTAAGGGCAGGGCATCTAGGTCCAGGGAAGTCATTGTGTCTCTGTACAAAGCCATCATAAGACCTATCATTGAGTATAATGCCTCTTTCTATATGCACCTGGCCAGGCACATGCAACAAAAGGAATGTCTGTAGAAGCTCCTCAAAAAAATAATGCAGGTCATAAACATAATGTCCTGTACAGATCACCTCAAAGCCCTATCTCTATATTCTGTTTCTTATAGACTGCTGAGGGGCAATTTATGCCTGGCATACAAGGCATCTTTTCTTCCCTCTCTGATGGACTTTTTGCAAATACACAAAATGCACTGCACCAGAAATACTGGATCTAAGGAATTAAACTTTGCCTGTGACTTAAAAAGGACATGTTGGATGAACAGGTACATATCTCAGAGAATCCCCATTCCCTGGAATAATCTTTCCATCTATCTGAAGCAAAGCCCTTCCCTAACCTGATTGAAGTGCAACATGAACCAGTGGATGGAAAACTGGAAATTCACCTCTGGTCTGACAGCTATTCCTCTGATGGACAGAGACAGACATTAAATCATTCCTTAATTAACATACACCCTTAAAATGACCTCTAAGGCACAACATCATTTGGGATGCATGGCAAGGCTTATAAAGACCCCAGTGGTCATTAGCCTAGTATAGACATAAGAACTGAATTGTGAACTCATATTAGTATTACTTTTGCATAGCACAGAACTTTTTTCTGCTAACATGGTTTATGGGATTTCTAACAAAATATTTTTGACATGGCAGAAACTGGCTTATCTAAAACAATGAATAAGTCACAAAAATAGCAAGAAAAGTGAGCACAAGCAGAGCTGGGGATCACAATGATGTAAAAAAATCTGTTCTTTTTCCACAAGCTGCTGTAGTACAATGGAAACTTTTATTAAGCAAGATACAACACAATCTGCTGTAGTACAATGGAAGCATTTATTAAGCAAGATACAACACAATCAAGGCTGTTTATTTTTTCCAAAACACCCCATGAGTCTTTACATAAATGGACTTTTCCTGTACATTCTTTAATTGAAGGTCTAAGAACTTAGCAATGGGCTCTGTTATGGATCCCTTACTATCCACAATAGGTCTCATTGGCGGATTACATAAATCTTTGTGGATTTTGGGCAACCAAAATATAGTGGGTGCTTTCGGGTGGGGGACGTTCATGTAATTAAGCTCATCAATGGTAATACTCCCTTCTATAAATAAATCATTGAGCTCATTTCTAATCTTTCTATAAGCTCCATTTAGTTCATTTAGTGAGAATTTTTTGTAAGCTTTACTTTCTAATATTTTTGAATACTCTGACATAGGGGTGGTTTTGGCCATCGATGTAAGAGACTTATACATAGTTATACCACACAAACTAGGGGTTGAGTTGTTCTTTGACTATTTTCTGGAGAAGAAAATAGCTTAGAATAAAGATAATGTTTATGAACAACTGATAAGTGACTGTGCTATATAATAATTTTATTCTATTCAACAAAGAATTTTACCTACAATTGGAAGGTGTGTCGATGGGTTCAGCATGTGGGGGTCTATACGCAAATGTGGTAATGCTCCAATGGGAAAAGAGATTTTTAATAACTTCACCTTACTTTTCATTTTGCAAATGCTACGTGCTGTTTTTAGACAATATTTTTATTTTTTGGACAGGTCTTTCTGAAATAATTCCTGAGTTTTTAGATTATGTGAACAACTTGACAAGTTTCTTGAGATGTACCCACTCCATTGGCCTTGATGAAATTTCATATTAGGATATTAGACTGATGAAAGACAGGGAACAGAAAATATTCAAATAAGAAATTTTTATGAAATCTACGTTCTCAAATAGTTATTTGCACCTATGATAGTTCCCACCCTTACAAACAAAAAAGAGCTGTGGTTAAAGGGCAGTTTGTAAGGGCTGCACATATGGTTACCTTCTTTAACAGTTTTTTAGATGAATGTGACAAGCTGAAAGATATGTTTATTTGTAGGAGCTATCCATTCAGTCTTGTAAATGAGGTTATGCTGGAAGTAATCAACAAGCATGAAAGAGGGTTTTTTTTGCGGTTCCACTTGAAACCATCGAATGTTCAGAACATCGAAGTTCTGATCATCGAGACCAGAACATCAATGTTCAGAACATCGAAGGTTCAAAATGAACCACACAAAAACAAAAAAACTTACAAAAATTATTTAAGCCCCCCTGCACCCCCCTACTTTAATATTCCAACTCCAAGATCGCACTACAGTGGGGTAAGGGAAATCTCCCATTTACCACTATATGCGGTAGCGCTAAACAGGAGATTTCCCATACCCTACCTGCAATGCCAACACTCAGATGGCACACACACACACACAACATGCAGGGCACCTTGCTGCCCTGCATACACACCCAAAAATTTTACAGTTTTACTTACCTGGCACTTCTACTTTGAACCTTCAATATTCTGAACATTGATGTTCTGGTCTCGATGATCTCGATGATGTTGAAAATCAAGTGATTAGAGTGTATAAACTCTGTACTGATGATGAAGTATTTCTAAAAGAACAAGATATCCTGTTACAAAATTTTGCATCCAGAGGTTATAATAGAAGGAAACTAGAAATGATTAAAGATCAAGCAATGGCTGTTCATCATAATAAGGGACAGCTATACTACTCGAAGAAATCATTTAATAGTGTAAATAAAAAAAGAAATAGTAATGACCTCAGGTGCATGATGACCTACAGCACTGACAATTCTGAGGTGTGTGAAATCATTAAAATGTTTTGGCCCATACTCACTGCTGATAGCAAAATTAGGAAAATAGTAGGAGATAAACCTAGTTTGTATTTCAAAAACAAGAAGAACTTGAAGGACTAGTTATGCAACAGCAACAGCAAATCTAGTAAACAAAAGACAGATGGAAAAAAGCTAATGGGTACTCAAAGGTGTGGCTTTGGCAAAGCATGCAACGTCATTAATTGTACAAATAATTTCACACATCCTGTAACGAGCAATGCTTTAAATTCTATGGGCTTGCAAATTGCAATACTAAGAATGTTATTTACATTGCTACCTGCAACTCATGCTGTGCCTACTATGTAGGAAAAATGAATAGAAAATTTAAAGAACGGATACTTCGTCACCAATTAGATATCAAAAACAAAATAGAAACGAATGCTCTTTCTGTTCACGTGCAAGAGAACTCAGGACATCTGTTCTCTTTTATGGTAATCTCATGTATATACCCCAACTTACGTGGAGAAGATTTGTTTAATAAAACCGAAAAGGAAGAAGTGGATCATGAATTTTAGAGCCAATCAGCCGTCATGACTTAATCAAGTAGTTCCTATTAAACCTATGCTAAAAGACAGAAACTTGAATAGGAAGTGACATCATGGCCCAATGAAGGTGTGTCTACTAAAGACTGTTTTTATTGGCTGGAAGTTCATGTATTTTATTTAAATAGTATTGTATCAGGTCAGTGTAACAGGATCTGATGAAGGTTTTTTAACTGAAAGCGCTTATCCTATCTGACCTGCACTTCATCACCAGTTCATGTTTTTATGTGTTTTATTAAAGACTGGGGTGTTTAAAGATTTCTCTTGCTGTGGTGGAAGCCTATTCTGTTTGTATTTTGCTAGTTTAATAAGGCTTCCTTAAGAGGTGCTTTTTGTGCTGTTTATCTTCTCATGGCCACTGGTGATGGGGTATCTATAGGCACTGTGACTGTGTGCGGGGATGGGGTGGATAACAGGGAAATGTCAAATGATGGTGCAGTTTCGGCCTCTGACAACCCCATCTGTGCCTTTACATACCTATCATCATTTTCAGTGTCTGTATGGACACCAATATCAGATTGCATGCAGGAGGCACCCTGACCCACCTCGCCACCTATGAGGGGAAAACAAGAAACGCACTTTAAGACCTGTACGTCATTGATTAACAGTACACACACACACACACACACACACACACACACACACACCCTGACATTCCACCATAATATCTACCTGTCCCTGAATTTACAGACTTTCCCAAGTTTATTCTCTTACGTTCCCCATCCTGCATCACACTTGGAAACTTACACTCATTAATACCAATCATTAACATATCATTCTTCTAATTGCCTAGACAAGTGATCACAAAACATGACCTGTTACTCCATTACCTCTTTACCTTGATTGGAGTCAGTTTTACAAGGACTCACTGCTGCCATCCAGTGTTCCCCCTGGTTTTGTCCAGACATAGTAAGCATGGCCCCCATATGTTAGGGGCTACTACAGTCACTCAATAATGTCACTCACTGGAGTGTCATACGTAACTATTGCTCAGTAGATGCAAGATCTGTTGCTATATTAACTTATTATGTGGACAACAGTAATATTTGGATATGCTCACTGGTGTTGTCTAGTAATTCCCCAATGCATCTGTAGTGCTGCATATGTGGGTATTCTTTCACCTTTCTGATGATTGCAGTTTTAACAGTATACCTGGTGTCTAGTTTCCCTCCCAATGCATTTTCCATGCTACAGACCTTATTATACTATCAGCTGTCCTGAGATTACATATCAGACAAGTATTCCTGGTATCTCATGTGTCAGTCCTTGTCCATGTACTGCATGATTCCAAAGGGAGGTTGAGACGTATGAACAACCCTGCAATCACACATGTGCATACATGGACACGCACACACATACATACACACACACACACACACACACACACACACACACACACACACACACACACACACACACACACACACACACACACACACACACACACACACACACACACACACACACACACACACATCCTACATGTATCATCCCCCCTCCATGCCACCAGATTGTACTTACAGACAAAATAAACTTCCACCCCCAAACACACACATGCACACACTTACAGGCGAGGTTGCATGAAGATATTACACAGACCTCCCATTACCCTTCTGTCAACATGCATAACATATGGTACTCAACAGCATGCAGTGCAGCTATATTCAATCCAAGCTATCAACAGTATACATGTCTGTGATGCATGGACTGTGTTAGTAGGTGATGCCCCTTTCCCTGGAAAACACTGCACCCATGTACATAGTATTGCTGTGCACCTGTTCAGCATCCTGCCATGTACTGTGCACCATACCTCACAGGTGTACACAGCATTGCTGAATGTGTATTACTGTGTCAGTTATGCCTGCTCTGCTGCTCACAGCCCATATGTGTTTGTCTGACACATACCTGGGATGATATGTAGACAGATGTCATTTGTGAATGCCTGATGTCTGATTTACAGATGTCATCATCAGCGGTGCACGTATGACCAATATGTTACAATTACACTGACAACTGTCAAACGTTACTATGGCTATGGGGAGTGTACACACCCTTATTGATATGGCTCCCTCTTCCTTGATATGCCATAGGACCACATTACTGCATATGTAAACATTACATGAGCCTGATATGTGACATATGTCCTGTACAATCAAATGCAGTGTCAAACAAATGTGTTAGTTGTGCTGATGCTGACTGAGATGCATGCACTTCGTGGGTGCATATGTGTGCACGCCTTTATCATGATGGTTTTCTGCACCTACTGTTATGTGTACTACAGGAGTCACTATTCCTGGCAGGAGTACACTAGCATGGGCCATCTGCATTTGCCAGTATATGGTCAGTCTGCCCTACACATGTCCCCCAACTCTGCATGATTGCAAGGTCAACTCATGTTCCCATCCCTTGGAGTTCATACCCTGCCATCAATATTGCTGTCGAGTCAGGGTTATTTCTGCCACATTTCCTGACCCTAACTGTGTGCAGATACATCCATTCATAGCATCCTTTGGTTCCCTGCTGCAATGCACTGTTGTGTCATGATGACACCCCTCCCCACCTTCAGCCTTTTTGCAGATGCTTGACAACTATGGCCTACACACGTGTGTCAGTTTGCAGTGTCCCAAACACTGAACATCACGTGTAACAGCCTAGTCCCAGCTAATGAATGGCAAACATACAGGTGTACACTGGCACCAGCACAGTACAGATGTGGGTGGTGGACCTGAGGTGGGGTGAGGTGTTGGTTGTGCAGCACATGTATCATACGTGATACTGTCTGTAGGTTTCCAACATGGTCTTGGTACACCAGTACACATTGCAACACATGCCTTTTGGGGACCTCTTCTGTTATGCATATGCTACCTGATATAACCATCCATTTTGCACACACTTACTGCTGTATATAGAGAGGCCTGGCTGATGTTTCCTGTGGTACAACTGTCACACACACACACACACACACACACACACACACACACACACACACACACACACACACACACACACACACACACACACACACCCTGACATTCCACCATAATATCTACCTGTCCCTGAATTTACAGACTTTCCCAAGTTTATTCTCTTACGTTCCCCATCCTGCATCACACTTGGAAACTTACACTCATTAATACCAATCATTAACATATCATTCTTCTAATTGCCTAGACAAGTGATCACAAAACATGACCTGTTACTCCATTACCTCTTTACCTTGATTGGAGTCAGTTTTACAAGGACTCACTGCTGCCATCCAGTGTACCCCCTGGTTTTGTCCAGACATAGTAAGCATGGCCCCCATATGTTAGGGGCTACTACAGTCACTCAATAATGTCACTCACTGGAGTGTCATACGTAACTATTGCTCAGTAGATGCAAGATCTGTTGCTATATTAACTTATTATGTGGACAACAGTAATATTTGGATACGCTCACTGGTGTTGTCTAGTAATTCCCCAATGCATCTGTAGTGCTGCATATGTGGGTATTCTTTCACCTTTCTGATGATTGCAGTTTTAACAGTATACCTGGTGTCTAGTTTCCCTCCCAATGCATTTTCCATGCTACAGACCTTATTATACTATCAGCTGTCCTGAGATTACATATCAGACAAGTATTCCTGGTATCTCATGTGTCAGTCCTTGTCCATGTACTGCATGATTCCAAAGGGAGGTTGAGACGTATGAACAACCCTGCAATCACACATGTGCATACATGGACACGCACACATACATACACACACACACACACACACACACACACACACACACACACACACACACACACACACACACACACACACACACACACACACACACACACACACACACACACACACACACACACATCCTACATGTATCATCCCCCCTCCATGCCACCAGATTGTACTTACAGACAAAATAAACTTCCACCCCCAAACACACACATGCACACACTTACAGGCGAGGTTGCATGAAGATATTACACAGACCTCCCATTACCCTTCTGTCAATATGCATAACATATGGTACTCAACAGCATGCAGTGCAGCTATATTCAATCCAAGCTATCAACAGTATACATGTCTGTGATGCATGGACTGTGTTAGTAGGTGATGCCCCTTTCCCTGGAAAACACTGCACCCATCTACACAGTATTGCTGTGCACCTGTTCAGCATCCTGCCATGTACTGTGCACCATACCTCACAGGTGTACACAGCATTGCTGAATGTGTATTACTGTGTCAGTTATGCCTGCTCTGCTGCTCACAGCCCATATGTGTTTGTCTGACACATACCTGGGATGATATGTAGACAGATGTCATTTGTGAATGCCTGATGTCTGATTTACAGATGTCATCATCAGCGGTGCACGTATGACCAATATGTTACAATTACACTGACAACTGTCAAACGTTACTATGGCTATGGGGAGTGTACACACCCTTATTGATATGGCTCCCTCTTCCTTGATATGCCATAGGACCACATTACTGCATATGTAAACATTACATGAGCCTGATATGTGACATATGTCCTGTACAATCAAATGCAGTGTCAAACAAATGTGTTAGTTGTGCTGATGCTGACTGAGATGCATGCACTTCGTGGGTGCATATGGGTGCACGCCTTTATCATGATGGTTTTCTGCACCTACTGTTATGTGTACTACAGGAGTCACTATTCCTGGCAGGAGTACACTAGCATGGGCCATCTGCATTTGCCAGTATATGGTCAGTCTGCCCTACACATGTCCCCCAACTCTGCATGATTGCAAGGTCAACTCATGTTCCCATCCCTTGGAGTTCATACCCTGCCATCAATATTGCTGTGGAGTCAGGGTTATTTCTGCCACATTTCCTGACCCTAACTGTGTGCAGATACATCCATTCGTAGCATCCTTTGGTTCCCTGCTGCAATGCACTGTTGTGTCATGATGACACCCCTCCCCACCTTCAGCCTTTTTGCAGATGCTTGACAACTATGGCCTACACACGTGTGTCAGTTTGCAGTGTCCCAAACACTGAACATCACGTGTAACAGCCTAGTCCCAGCTAATGAATGGCAAACATACAGGTGTACACTGGCACCAGCACAGTACAGATGTGGGTGGTGGACCTGAGGTGGGGTGAGGTGTTGGTTGTGCAGCACATGTATCATACGTGATACTGTCTGTAGGTTTCCAACATGGTCTTGGTACACCAGTACACATTGCAACACATGCCTTTTGGGGACCTCTTCTGTTATGCATATGCTACCTGATATAACCATCCATTTTGCACACACTTACTGCTGTATATAGAGAGGCCTGGCTGATGTTTCCTGTGGTACAACTGTCACATCTGATTACCCTAACCCATGGGCCACACATTTGCAGAATCCAGGCAATTGCTGCTGACACAGGTACAGCACAGCTAGTACTTACTAGGCATTCCTGCAACTCCCTCGGTGTTGTGGCATGTTACTAGGCAGCCTGCATGACCAGTTTGCTACATGTGACATTATCTGTCTTGGATGGCCATCTGTTTATTTCCTACATTATTCCTGTCCCATACATCCTCGCCACATACATGACTGTACTGTTTGCCATGGTATATGCAATGGTGAGGTATGGCTACATGTCCAACTCCTGGGTGCTACCTGTTGGGTATGGGGCCCACACCATGGCATGTAAGATGTGTGCAAGCCACGGCTGCCTCTGTTGCAGGTAAGTTGGCACATTTGATGGCCAAACATCTTGGACAGCAGACCAATTCTTGGTGTGACATTGGGGTTGTCAACTTGCTGGAAGGTGCATTTCCATGACAAATGCATGCAGTCAGTACCTCAACAGCTGCTTCCACTATATTTTATCTGGAATGTATGCATACATATGCTTCCAGTGTTTGTGGAGGTATGTATTCCCCATATTTGCTGTCCTAACATGCGATTCCATATTACACACTCATTGCTCATGTTAGGACCACATTGCAGATTGTAAGGGTTGTGGACCGCAGTGTTGTGATATGCCGTAGTGTAGATCTCTAACAGTTGTCATTGTACTACTGGTATATATATTGTTGTAGCACTGTATAAGGGTGATGTTTCACACATGTCCCTACTGTAGGCCATTTGTCCCACGATTATGCTCATCTCATATATATATATATATATATATATATATATATATAGAGAGAGAGAGAGAGAGAGCTCATCTATGCACACATTTTGCAATGACAGGATGTTAGTTATATTGCAGGAGTCTGACATACCCTTCAGATACACCATCATTGGGATCACTGTGATGCAGTGCAGTTAGCAACAATACGTGAACATGTATGGCATGCATTATGGGTAGGTGTGTTAAATGTGTGCATGGACTATACCATAGCCATAACATGACCGGTGTATTGGCAAACCTGAAAAAACACCATAATCACCAGCCACAGGCTGCTGCCTTGGAGGTATACCAGAGGGACCTACATAAGTGTGTGAGAGGTGTGATGTCAGTAGCCACAGCTGTGGCATTGGTACAGGGTGGGTGCAGCATTACAGTACATCAACAGTACAAGCCCACAATACTACAGATTATGCCCATCTGTTTATTACTACTATGCAGCAACAGACTATATATATGTCATCTCACATATGCATGATCTAACTGTACAGATGTGGATGGATACGCAACAGTGGTCTACTGATGTGCCCTGTGGCCTTACCTGCACATTCCTCTACCATTGTGTGGATAGCATCCACCTCCACTATGCTCTCTGCCAGGTGTTCTGTGTGTGCAGGCTGGCAGGTGCCCCGAGGCTGGCAAGGAGCTCTTCAACATGTGTCAGGGGGGATGGATGGCATGCCCCCCATTGCGAGCTGATCCTCCAGACTGCAGCAGCACACTGATGGGCATTGCGAAGTAGGTCTATGCAATGATGCCAGACCTGCTCATAACTGCGGCTATGCAGGCCATCATTTACCCTGTGGACAAGATCGTTCCACATGGTGGTCCGCTCCTGCTGCTCATGGGCTGTTCAGCCAAACAACACCTTGTAATGCTCCACCAGGTTTGCAGTGATGACTTCGGTCTCCTCCACTGTATAACTGGGAAGCCTCTCCCAGGATATCTTGCCTGAAAGACATAAAGATGGAAACAGGTCTGAGGACCTCATACAGCAAGGTTATCATAGTTTTTGATACATATCTCTGTCTTTCCTCCACCATATCTGCAACAACAATCTGATCACACAACTCAATAGGTATGTCTATAGAATACCTACCATTGGGACATATATCGTATTGTATAACACTTTGTGCTATGTGTTTGCAGCCATGTTCCCTGTGGGGACACTATCATTGCTGGCCTGTTACGGACAATGTCACCTGCATTCCATTGTAAGGCCCACTAAAGTTCCATATATGCATGTGGTCTGTTTGCAATGTGATTGCTGCACATCTGTTGTTTTGTGTTATTGGGGATATTTATGCATGCTGTTGGAAAAGATCCGGGAATGTGTGGACTATTACTACCTACATATGTTCTATAACAGTGACAAAATAGCATGTTTAGGGAACATGTGCCAGCAGAACCACCTCTCCCACCTCATCTGGCCATGTTACCAGGTCACATCACATGTGAGACCCACCCTGGGGCCTCCTCATCTACTGGTCCTGCACTACCATCAGGTGGAACCACCTCAGGGGATGGTGTCCCCCCGTGAGCACACACAGGCATGATCCTGTCACCTGAGGTCAGGTCCAGGGTCTGGACCTCCACAGAGACTTGGGGCATGTGCTACAGCACCTTAAGGCCCTCAGTACACACTATCATGGTCCGCATGCTCCTCCTGCTCAGCCTCCAGCCCAGGCACCTTCAGGGCCGTGAAGCTGATGTTGTGACTGGCCATGGGTGGGGGCCTTGTTCCCATTGTTTCCATATGGGGGCTCATGGGGCTTCCATATCATAGATGACACTCCAGATCCAGGGTGTTTACCCACCACATGTGTCATATACTGCCTCTGTAGGCTGTCTTTTCTATCTTTCAACCCAACCCACCCCCACAAATATACCTGCTATCCTTCCCCAAATTCCTAATTCCACCTTCACAAGCAAGGGCAATGTGTTCCCAACATGGGATACACACCTGATATAACCATCCATTTTGCACATACTTACTGTGTGTTTACTGTTATGTGTGATGTTCCCTCACATATAGCTGCAGCAATGTCATGCAAAAGTAGGGGACATGTATTTATATACATATGTGTGTGTGTGTGTGTGTGTGTGTGTGTGTGTGTGTGTGTTTGTAAATATGTAGACATACACATATATATATATATATATATATATATATATATATATATATGTGTGTGTGTATGTGTGTGTGTGTGTGTGTGTGTGTGTGTGTGTAGATATATATTATGAGTTGTATGTATATATATATATATATATATATATATATATATATATAAATGTATATAGGAGTCTGTATATCTGTAGACATATGTGTATATAGATATATGTATCTATATATATATATATATATATATATATATATATATATATATATACACACACACAAACACACACACACACACATATATATATATATATATATATATATATATATATATATATATATATATATATATATATATATATATATATATATATATATATAGGGTGCATTCAGACATTAGGTCCACATTCTCTCACTCTCCTTCCTGCACAGCTGCACTGTTCTGCCTTGCTACACCACAGACAGATGCCACATGTGGACACAGCCTAACATTAGGGGGGTATATCTAGGGACAGATTGCAGGTAAGTCTATTACTCACCTATGGCATTTCTGCATGCTACATTACGTATTAACATGACTGTCCTGCAAGTGGTGGGCTCTGGAACCCACATGTCCATCTTAACGGCATTACTTCCACCACCAGCTATTGGCCACACTAATAAACATGTTTTACATTACACAACACACACTATGATGGCTTACATCTTGTCAGTCAGTGCTGATCTGCATAGTTGACAGGTATGGCCCACTGCCCACAGGGACAGACACTACTGTCCATAACAGTTGTTCAACTGGACATCATTACAAAAACAACACCTGATGGCACATAGGTAACATTCAAAATCATCTATCCCATTATTATGGACCAAGTACTACATTCAATTACATGCATATATAATTCACATACATGTTGTGGGAATGATGTCTCTTCTGGATAGTTTTCTGGATGGATGTGTTTTTTTTTTTTTTTAGTTTTCACTCTCTCTCTCTGTCTACCTATCTTGCTCTCTCTCCAGTAAATTGATTGAGCTGCTTTGAGTAGATTGCAGCATGAATTTTGTAGGTGATTCACATGATCAGGCGTAGGTGATTCACATGATCAGGCGATGGCCTCTGCACAAATCAGTGTCCTCCACTTGCTACCTGCATGCTGTGTAGTACTTCCAATTAACACTGTCATGGCAACCCACTATTATAAATCCCTCCATCATGTGGGCGTGGTCCTTTTACCTTTCCTGTATGGAGGACATCCTTCCTGTGTGTGGGCAGCAGTGTTACAGACAGCAGGTAGCAATACCTTTTACAAGAGAACTTGCAGACTCAGGCCAGCTACATATTTGTATAAGGTCCCAGACCTACAGACAGTGTGAGTAGTGTTGTTAGATGCATTGTATAGCATCAGTGTTACAGGGTTTGTGTGTACATACTAGTTTAACATGGAAAGCAATCTGTCGGCATAGCTCTCAACTGTGGGCCTATTCACATGATGGCCAGAGGTGTGCCTGTTATGTCTTGTCTGTCCACGACACAGGTCTTGTGTCAGATATATAATTGGCATTGTGTGTGTTGAGTGCTGTCAGTACATGGCTACCTCCATTTGTGTTTCTGACTTCATATTCCTGACTAAGGGTATGTTGCAGACTATCCTGTAACACCAGCAACTTTCTCAGTGTATAACAACACTATTTCACATGTGGGCCTGTGTTCCAGCCTCTGTCCTCCACCTATATACCAGGCTTTGTTCATATAACATGTATTAAGGGGTTGTTATGTAGTGGCCTGTGATTATGTCATGCTGCCATTCCTGCCATCATTCCAGTGCTGTTGTGGTCCCCACACATATTGTTGGGTTGGGTCCATATATATGTGAGCTTCAGCTGCACAAAACATGTGTGCCCTTCTGCAGTCCAGAGGTCAGTGTATGCAACAGTGTTATATGCCCCTGTAAGTCAGTCTATGGGGAAGGGGTATGCACCATATATAACCTAGGCTGTAACAACATGTGAGGGATATCGGTAGGAAGCTGCCTTAAGGTATATGGCTGTATATCATTTCACCTTGGGAACATTGGTGGCCTAGTGCTTACTGTCATACAGACTGTTCTGTTTGTCAGTGTGATTGTGATGTTTTCAGTTAAGCATTGTTATGTAACAGATACATCCCATTGTGTCAACTTAAGTCTTTTCCCCCAGGGGTTGAGTACAGAGTGTAATTAGAGGCTGTTGAACTATACATCTGCATTACTTACTGTTGATTGATTCTTATCCTCTAGCCCAGTCTTTCTTTACTGTTGTACTACTTGGAGGCATTGGCCTGGACAGCACATATGTTATGCTTTCAGAGTACTGTATAAAATGATCTGCTTGAGAGTTGCATTTCTCAGTTAGTATGTATTTCAAAGTCATAACAGCTATATGACATGGCATATACAACTGTAATAGTACACAAACCTTTCTCATGTATGCAAACCTGTGTCATATCATTTGACTTCTCTGTGGGAATATGTTTCAGGCAACAATTTTCTTTTGTATGAGTGAATCATACACTGTCTATTTGAAAATGTGGCACTGTAGGAATACTGGCTGTTTAATATGCTGTGCACCTTCTAAATATGTATCTTCCTATACATATCTATGTGTGTCTATGTGTAGTCACATATATATCTATATATATGTATATATATATATATATATATATATATATATATATATATACATATATATCTATATATATATATATATATCTATATATATATATATATATATATATATATATATATATATATATATATATATATATATATATATATATATATATATATGGATCCAATTTCAGTATTGGGGACTTACAAAGCCGAAAACACTAAATACCAAAACCCCATAACCACGAAATTTAAAATCCCGAACATACAATACACATACAGCAAACACATACACATACACACAACTTCAAACAGATAATCCACCACTACAGATAAGCAGGGGGACAAGCCCCCATGCACACCCCATGTGGGTGGATAAGCCCCCCACACCCCCCACTACTTAAATATTCTAACCCCAAGATCGCACAAACACACAAAGGAAACTCACACCCATACCTTTCACAGTCCCACACATACACAGATCACAGTCACAACACATACTAACACACACTAAAGTCCCTAATGAACACACATAAACATACATACTTACCTAAACTTCCACCCATCCATTCACACACCGCACCACTAGAAGTGTGAAATTCAACATCTCCGAGCTTCTTTGTTTTCGTGATTCTGTGATTCGGGTATGTAATTTTGAAATACTGAAATTCAGGATTCCAGTATTTCAAAATTACAAAGTCCACCCATAGATATATATATATATATATATATATATATATATATATATATATATATATATATATATATATATATATATATATATATATATATATATATGCATATATGTGTTTGTGTTTATATGTATCTTTCGAATGTTTATTGCTTCAACATTGCACATTCCCTATGGTAGCCAGACTGTACTGCATATTATTGATACCATCCTGATATCACAGAGGTGGGATGGATTACTGTTAATGTCTTGTGGCCATTTTGTGTAGGGTCCTGAGTATGGGACTTGCAACAGTTGGTATTGGGTGGAAGGGCAGATCTGTTTGGCTTTGGGGGAGGGGGAGATATCAATACCTACAAGAGGTATTTAGCTTGGGCCCCCTCACCCCCATTAATGGTGACGTTGGCCATATATGTATTTATGTATTTGTTATGTTCTCTTTTATATCTATAGATATATATCTGTGTATATATATATATATATATATATATATATATATATATATATATATATATATATATATTGCTCAAAAAAGACTTAAGGCAAGGTCATCCAAAAATACTTTATCCAAAATCAGGCAGGCTAATAACAACACAGTACAGTTAGCGCTTTCATCCAAAACCAATGTAAGAACTTCATCAGACATATATAAGAAGTAAAAAGCCAGTATAAATAATTCAAATACAATGACATCATTCCCCTTGTTAGTTATTTAAAGAGACATATTCCCCACTAATCATACATATACTTCACTTCAAATCAATAAGAAAAAAATATATAATGATGTATTCAAGCAAATGAATGAATTTCAGTAATTTCAGAAATAAAATTAAACATATATATATATATATATATATATATATATATATATATATATATATATATATATACACATATACAAATAAATTACAATAACGTAAAGTAGTATAATGGTATTATCTCCTTTCCAAAGCTTTCAAATGTAAAATACTCTTTAAAGAGCACTGGTCATTGAGGCCAGGGCAAGTAAATGCATTAACCCTGAACTGCCAATAGAGCTCTCTTTCTTCTAAATAAAGTGGCCATGGCCCCTGCCAATGTTCTTAGTAGCATTGTTAATTACCAAATAGTTGAAAAAATGCCCAGGGTTTTCTAACACATGTTTGGCCAAAGCATTCATGAAATTACCTTTCCCAATATTATATTGGTGTTCGTATACTCTCAACTTAAAGTGCCTCTAATTTTACCGATATAAAACCCTGAGCAACATTGACATAAGGAAATATAAACAATACCACAACTTTCACAATTGTATTTCCCATGAATCAAATACTTCACGTTGTTAACCATGAAAAAGCTGGCAACCATCATAAATTTACAAAGGTTGCATCTATCACATTTAGTCATTCCTGATTTAGAGGGAAACACCCTGCTATTATTCTCCAAGATATTCTTTAGATTATTCCCTCTTTTAAAAATCAAACCGGGGTTTTCACCAATTTTCTGTTGGATAGTAGGGTCATCCACTAAAATTCTCCAGTTTTTCAATAGAATTTCATGTAGAGCCCCAGCAGCCATAGAAAAGGTGCTAATAAATTTAGAAGTATGGACATCAATATTAACGTCCAGTTCCTTCACCCTAGTACCTACATAGGAATCAACTACTGTCACATCCAAAGATGGTTCTGTTACTGCTACAATGGTGTTACTCAATAGTGGTTTAAACCAACCACTGTGCCTTTTCTTGTAAACTTCATTAATAATATCATCAACAAGTGCAAGAGGGTAACATCTCTTGAGGAACATGTTTTTAATAGTAGCACATTCAATCAAAAACTCAGAATCCAGGGTGGTCATTCTAGCAGCTCTTACTAGTTGACCTTTAATAGCAGCTCTCTTCTGATAAAATGGGTGAGAGCTGTTAAAGTGTAGTAGTGTGTAGGAGTACGTGGGTTTTCAAAATATCTTAGCTACATATCTTTCATTGGTCAAGTCCTTAGACAATTCTACATCCAGACAGGAAATGGTCTTGACCCTAAACTCAAATGTAAATTTAAGGAATGACATAAACCCAGAAATGGTATCGACAAAGTTAACTGCATCGGTTAAGTCACCCCGAAAGATGATAAAAATATGAGGAGGTCCTGGGGTGGGCCTCAGATGTGCTGGTGCCCAGTGCCATGGCCAGATGAGGTGGAGAGGTGGGTCCGCTGAGACCAGCCTTCCCAAACGTGCTATGGTGTTTCAATTTTACAACATATTTGGGTTACTACAAGTCAACACATTCCAGGATTAGGTATAACAGCATGCATAGATATTCCCATTAACCCAAAATACCAGATGTGGAACAGTTGCATAGCAAATAGAACATATGCAAATATGGAACCACAGTGGCCATTACAACAGCATGCAGGTACATTTATGGCAGCATGCCACCAATGTGGGAGTATTTCAACATGGCACATGCATAGAAACAAATTTAAATATTTATCAAGCAATAGGACATATGTCCCAACAGTAGATTTAATAGTGCACATACCAATTGAGTTGTGTATTTAGTTTATTGTTGCAGATATGGTGGAGGAGAGAAAGATGTCAATTAACAACTTGTATATCCCTGTAGATCTCATTACTTTACTAGTCAGTGCTGTGATCTGTACCCTACAGGTATTATTACACTACCCTATGGCCTTAGTTTGGACAGTGGTATGGATGTAGACAGCTATATACATGAACTGAGTTTTACTTCCAGTATACACCTCTTACCTGGTATGCCTGTGGTGGTATTGTTTGTTAACACTACTTGACGTTTTCTACACATATTCCCAGATTCCAGGTTAATGTTATGCACATACCTGTCCATCTCTTATTGCATACACTCTGGGCATGTCTTGACAACATGCATGTGAAACCGGGACATATTTTGACTGTTGCCCTCATAAACCTTTGGTGAGTTCTATAATGACAGGTTTGTTTTCATAGACATTTTCAAAATATTTACAGGCCTGACAGTCAGTTATATAACATTAAATGTTGCCCACATGTCAGAGATTAGCACGCTGATATGCCAGGCAGCAGATATGGGCTAATTAACTGGACATTTTGGACAAATCTGTACAGTTGAGGGGTATGATTCTGCATACAGCTTACTACCACTCCCAGTATTCGAACCATGGCTGTGTCTGCTGAAAATAAAACAGTGTACATCACAGTTGAGTGTGCTATATAGATATTGCTGTGTATCTCTTCTCTGATTTCTGTCTATGTCTCCTGTGGTTTTACAATCTGACCTTGTAATTACAACACTCTTTTACAGGGTTTCCTAGACAATTTTATTACGTATCACAGTGTGAATGACAGTGATGAGTAATAACCTTATTATTCAGAGAAACTGCAACACTAACAATGCCACACAATACCAGAGTAAACAGTACCAGTCCAGGATTTCAATCTTTTATTTCTAGGCACAGTTTTCGTATCTAACAGACCTGTGGGAAGAATGTTTGTTAGCACTATCTGAATGTTGCCACACATATTACCAGATTCCACATTATTATTATGCACAAACACCTCACTCTGTTACTGCACACACTCTGGTCATAGCTTCACGACATGGGGGTGGAGATGGGACATACTTTGCTTATTACTCTCATAACATTTTGTTGAGTTGCTAGAGTGAAAGGTTTGTTCTTATAGATATATTTCTGTCAGTTATGAAAGTCTGACAATCAGTTGTATGTCATTAGTTGCTGCCTAAACTTCTGGGATCATCCCACTGATTTGCCAGGGGACAGGGTGATAGGCAGTGGATATGGGCCAATTAACTAGACATTCTGGACAAATATGTACAGTTGTAGGGTATGATTCTGCATACAGCTTACTACTGCTCCCAGGATTCGAACCATGGCTATGTGTGCTAAAAATACAACAGTTCACATCTCAGTTGAGTGTGCTATTTGGAGTATGTTGTTTATCTTTTCACTGTTTTCTGTCTAAGTCTCTCTCAGTTGTATAATACGACCTCTTCTAATTACAACAGTTGTATACAGACATTCCTACACATTTTATTTATGTAGCACAGTGTGGGTAACAGTGCTTAATACAACAGTACTATTAAGAGATTGCAACACTACATTATCATATGATACCAGAGTAGACACAAGCAGTCAAACAGTTAGACCTTTATTGTCAGGCTGTTAACATTTTATTTACATACAACCTATAGGAGACTCTTCCTGCCATATTGTCTGGTGTATTCAGTACATGCCATACACAATACAGGTTTTATACCAGCAATTAACTTTCTACTACTTTTAGATTTATTTCTTATGACAGTACATGCAAGAGTATTACTAACCTGCCTCGCGACACAACCTCTGCAATCTACAGGCATGGGCTTCCCAGTTCACAGCCCACTTGTCTGCCACTGTCAAAGGCATAAGAGGAATATTTAGCTATACCTATCCATAATATACATGAGCTGGCAATTATTAAACAGGTAGTAGACTGATACTTACACATGGCTGGGGCAACCCCCGTCTGCCTAGCCTCTTGGATCCACTGATCCAAGAGCTCCCTCTTTCTCCGCTTCAGGTCGGCATAGTGATGCCTAACCTGCTCACCAGTTTGAGGTATGCCAGTGGCACTGGTGAGGTCATGGGCGAGATGGTCCCAGGTTTCCACTTTATATTGGGAACCCAGGTACTGCCTCTGCAGCAGTCTCTGGTCATGGTCTTTAACAAGGACTCCTGCTATGACTTTGGATTCCTGGATACCCCAGCACTGCACCCAGAAGCGCACTACTTCTTCCATGCCAGTCATAGTGCCTATAGGAGGAAGCTGCAACCAATTATGAGATGTATTCCCACCTGTTGGGTTTAAATAGGGCTGATTTCCCACACTTTTCCGTGATTGGACGGTTTTGAAAATGCTAAGCTATGGGCAAACTTGCTTACCTAAGGTTGGCATTGCTTAAAGGGGTATACCAAAGGGCAAACTGATCTAGCTGGCCTACACATTGCTTACACCTAGTAAGCAGGGAAGTGCAATGCTTAGCATTGCTTAATTTTTAATGTGCATACTATTTTCTGTTTGGCATTAATTTATTATTCATTACATGTTATATATGTGTTTGGTATCCATGATTCATGTATACATACACTGTATGGGTTCCTTGTGTTTATCAGGGGATTTCAGCACTTTATTACAATGACACCTCATATCTGGACTTAATGCAGTACTCCAGTTCACATATTTATGTTATGTAGTAGGTTATACAACATACAACTGTATATAGATTCCTTTCACATGTTAAGTTTGAGTTTCCTATAGTGAGGATCTGTTTGGTGATACCTCAGTCTTATGTACTGTTGTGATGGCTTACTGGTTAACTACTGTTACTATAGTGTACAGGGTCCTGGGTTCAAGTCCTGCAAGGGCTGTTTATTTTGTTGCTGGGCAGAACAGCGGCTGTTGGATACAGAGTGATTAAGGCTCTTTTAAGCAATTGTAAGTGGGTTTGAGTGAAGGTAAGCAATGCTAACTTCTGGTTAAATATGCTTACTGAGAGTTAGCGTCAATATTGCTTAACCTGTGTGTGCATTGCTTACCCCTGTGCAAAAAGGCTTAAACCTGCTTACTACTGCTTAGATATGCTTACTCCCACTTACTACTGCTTAATAGTGCTTACTCCTACTTACCCCTGCACTAATTTAGACAGAAATGTAACATGGTTCTTTGGAAGGTGGTGGATTTGGACACTCTATGGATTTATCATTCATTACACATTATACCTTTGATTTGTATCCCTGATTCATGTGTACTTATACTGTATGGCACACTTGTGTTTATCTGTGAATTTTACAACATTATCTCAATGACACCTCACATTTGCATTTAATGCAGTACTCCAGTTTACAAATATATGTCATTTAGTAGGTTATACAACAAAAAATATTGTTCATAAAGTAACACCGCCCGAGGCTCTATACCCTTGAATTCCGCCGGAAGTTCTGCTGGCTCCCTCCTTATATTTCACCTCAATCTAAGAAGCATTAATAATAAAGTTCACAACTTACATGCGTTGCTAGCTACCCACTCCCCTGACATTATGTGCCTATCGGAAACATGGCTCAAACCAGGCACTAAGGATGAAGAAATTATCCCACCCGGGTATAATATCCTTAGGGCTGACCGGTTAACTAAAAAGGGTGGGGGAACAGCTGTCATGTTTAAGAATTCATTGAATGTCATAAGGAATCCACTCCAACACCCTAAGGTCTCTAACCTAGAACTAATTGCCCTAAAGTTATGCTTAAACAGTCAAAAAAGTATTAATCTTGTAGTAATCTATATACCACCAGGAAAGAACTTAGAAAACCTAGAGCAAACCCTCAGCTGGTTAGCCACCAATTTCCCTCAAGAAACCATAGTACTAGGAGACTTCAACATTGACTGGTCCCTCTACTCCAAACACATAAATCCCCACCCTATCAACCTACATGGTTTCTCCCAAAATATTCTATCTCCCACTAGAATAGGAAATGCTCAACAAAAAGAGAGTATTATTGACTGGATTCTTACCAACAAGGGTACAAATAACTATACCATAGGGACCATTCCCAACGACCTTAGTGACCACCTTATTACTTATATCAGAAAACTCAAATGCCCATCTACTAACCCCCCCAACCAGACTAATTAGAAACAACAAGAAATGTGTCCCTAACCAATTTCTTGCAGAACTCAAATCTTGTAATTGGTCCATCCTAAAAACTTTATCCCTAGACGAGAGCGTGTCATATTTTAACGACACTTTCCTTAAGATACTTGACTCCCACGCCCCAAAGCGACTTATCAGAACCAAGGTACGAATTGCACCTTGGTTAACAGGAGATACCAAAACTAAAATTAAACTCCGGAACCAAGCCTGGAACAAATGGAGAGCTACCAAAACTCCCCTAGATCGCATTAAGTTTCAACAGCTTAGAAACTCAACAAAAACTGCCATTACTACAGATAAAAAACAATATTTCTGTCACCTCCAGGATAAACATCAGCATAACCCAAAGAAATTTTGGGCTGGATTCAATAATCTCCTCCATCCTGGCAAATCCACCACCCCCACCCCTGAGAAACTCACTGGGAAACATCCAGAAGAAATAGCCAAAACCTTTAACTCTTTTTTTACTGAGACTATTCAGTCCCTAGCCAGTCAATTTTCCTCTACTCCCCCACCGGTAACCCTAACTAATGACCCAGACCACCCCTCCTTTAACTTACAGCCAATATCCACCTCCTATATACGTACCCTTCTGAAAAAGCTCAAACCAACCATCCTGGCGGCGGACCAACTCCCAGCAGATTACTTACAAATTGCATCAGATGCCATAGCCTATCCCATATCAATCTTGATTAACAGAACCATAGCTGAAGCTACCATTCCCTCTATTTGGAAAATCTCCTATATCATCCCTCTTCACAAAGGGGGGACCTCCACGGACACATCCAACTACAGACCCATTGCAATACTGTCTCCACTAGCCAAAATTATGGAACGGTGTGTTCACAAACAGCTCATAAACTACCTCACCCTTAATAGTCTATTGTGCCACACCCAGCATGGTTTTCGCCCCCATCATAGCACAACCACTGCCCTTCTCTCTTTTGTTGACTCAGTCAACAACAACCACAACAATAAATTAATATCCTCCATTCTCTTTCTTGACCTATCAAAAGCCTTCAACATGGTCAGTCACCAGCTCCTGCTCCACACCTTGGAAACCCTACATCTTAGTAACCTCACTATTAGTTGGTTTAATGCTTACCTCACTAGTAGAAAACAAGCCGTCCAGTGGCAAAACAAGCTATCTGACCTACTCCCAAATAACATCGGTGTTCCCCAGGGCTCTATACTTGGTCCCCTTCTCTTCTCTGTCTTCATAAATGATCTTCACTCAGTCATCCCTAAAGCCTCCTGCATTCAATATGCAGATGACTCCACCCTGATCTGCTCTGACATCTCTCTCACCAAACTCCAAGCTACAACCCAGTATTGCTTTACTATAGTCGAAAAATGGTTTTCAGAATTAAAACTTTTACTAAATCCTACTAAAACCAAGTTACTGCTATTTTTTCCTTCTGTATCTACCTGCCAAGGTAAAGAACCTCCAAATACCAATAACCCTACCTTCCACATGGTTTCCACCAATGGCACCATCATAGAGCCTGTCTCCTACACCAAACTACTCGGTGTGACCATCGACCACAAGCTCAAATTTGATATGCACATCAGCTTAACCATTAAATCTGTTAACAAGAAACTCGGCTCCATGTATAGAATAAATAACTTCTTAACCCCACACACCAAACTAACTATAGCTCGCACCCATCTCCTCTCCACCCTCCTATATGCCTCCTCAATATTTTCATTCCTCAACAAGAGTGAGCTAAATAAACTCTCTACAGCTTATAACCATATAGCCAGATTCATAACAGGGATGTCTTATCGAACCCACCACTGCCTAAATCTAAAGGCACTTGAATGGTTAGAACTGCCCAACATTCTCAAAATCAACCAACTCACTGAGGCATTTAAGATAATTAACCAACCAGACAAAACCCCCTCACTGAATAAAATACTTACCCCCTACTCCAACCTAACCTGCCTCAGATCTTCTAAAAGTGTCCAGGTACAAACCGTCAAATCTAACAACTCTGGAGGTGATGCTCTCTACGCCAACTCCATTGGTAGGCTATGGAACTCCCTCCCAACCAGCCTAAGACTTATGACCTCACTTAACCAATTCAAAAAATGCCTCAAAGAATTCCTCAAGTCCCACTGGCTATGCCCCTGTACCAAACCTGACTAACAAAAAAGTCCGGGCCTTTACCACCCCAGAATTTAACCTCTTCCCTCTAGGCCGTACAATTGAAACATGTGAGACTATTTACTTAAGTTCTGTGCCTGTTTTTTACTGTATGTAAAGCCAAATGTTTATTTTTATTCTCTATTTTAACTGTATGTAAAGCCAATCGTTATTTTTATTGTCTTTTTCATTATAATGTTTTCATCTGTACCTTATGAATTGTACCTTCTCTTCTTCTTGGAGCTTTTCTCCCCGGGCCTCTACTGAAAATGGACATGTATCCAGCTAGACTAGCCCGGTAAACAAATGTAAAATAAATAAATAAAATAAATAATTTGACATGGAAAATAATGCACTGGAGTGAAACTCAAACTGGGAATGATTGTTCATAAGGCAAATGCTCTGACCACTACACTATTGCAGTAGTGCTTCATTTGCATGTATCTTGATATTTATATTCTTGTGCCATTTAAGCTGCAGTAAACGTAGCTAAGCAATGGGAAAACCTGCACACCTATGGTTAAATTTAATCTGTTTGATAAAAACAATAAATTGTTTATATTATTATATAATAAATATTGCTCTTATAAACTTGGGGGGATGTTACTGGGGATATTCAACCCCCTATGAGCAGTCTCGCTCATTATAATAGTTAAACTGCAGTTCTTGACTACGGTGGTGTATATATTGTGAGAGCTCTGCTCTCAGACATGCCCCCTGCACTTGTCCATGCTCCATGTCCATTTAGGAGCTCAGGCAGCACGCCTTCATTACTTTGCATGGTGCACTGCCGTGCTCTTTCTAAATGGTTGTTTCCATGCAGTAATAAGCTATTCCTGCACAGAAGTTTACTGAATCCAGGGGATTGTCTACAAGGAAAAAAGAAGTAGCACTTTATTTAAATAAACTAATGAAAAAAATAACAAAGTAATAAGGGAGTTGAAAAATAAAAAAGGAAATAAAGTAATAATGCAAGAAGGAATATGTGAGATAATTAAAGAATATATAGTGCAACCTTTTGTTAAGAAAGATATAAAAGGATTCAAAAATATGAAGTTAATAAATTAAATAAAAAAGATGAAAGTTTGAAACAAAATATAACTATGGAAAAGTTAAATGAAATATTAAAATGAGATCAATATATATACAGCGACAAGGTTAGATGGTATTGAATATCATATGTATAAAATATGGAAAATTAGCAGAATCTTATATTTGTAGAAATATTAAATGAATGGTTAGAATTAGGAATGACAGATAAGAAAATATGTAGCGGAGTTATAATATTTATATGGAAAAAGGGAGAAAAAGATGATATGAAGGACTGGAAACCAATAGTATAAACAACACAGATTATAAAATATTTATGAGAAAAATAACTAAGAGGTTAACAAATTAAATAGACAAGTTACTCGATCAAATAGTATTTGATAGAAAGGGAAAAGGAAGTCAGGATTTATTATGGTTGATGAAAGAGGTAATAGATGATATTATAAATAAAAAAGCAGAAGCAAAAATTATGATAGGAGATTTAAGTAAGGCATTTGACAAAATACAATACTAATCTTTATGGGATATTCTAGAGGCATATACTGTATGTAGGAAAATAATACAAGTATTCTAGTCAGCATATGAAAGGAATAATGTTAAATTAAATGTAAATGGATGGATAAGTGAAGAAATAAAAATAGAATGTGGAACAAGACAGGGTTGCCCAGTTAGTAGCATTATTTTTCTTTAGTTGTGAACACAATAGTGACCAAGATTAACAGAATTACATATATTGCAGGATATAAGATAGTAAATGAAAGGCAACTACCTATAATGTACACATATTCAGATGACATTGTGTTAATAACCAGAAACAAAGAATGGATGGAAGAAATAAGTAGAAGATTAAATAAATTGTTAAAGAAGATCAGTCTATGTAGCAATAATGCAAAAGGTAAGGGTTTCTGGATTCAAGGGAAATATAGGAGATATACAATTTAATGAAAAATTTATAGATATACTAGGAATCGTTTTTGGATCAAATGACTATAAGAAAAACAATGGGAAAAATTAGTACAAGAAATAAAAGACATATGTAATTTTTGGAAAACATATAGATTGGCATATAGAAAGAAAGTGTATTTGATAAATTCTAACATAATTGGTAAAATAGTATATATAGCTAATGGCTATATGATGCCAACACAGTATGAAAGAAATAATGTCTGTTATTTTTGCATTTATATGGGGGTCAAGACTGAATTCAGTCAAAAGAGGAATTTTGTATATGAAAGAAGAACAATGAGGACTGGGCCTAATATACCCAATTGTGCATGCAGCATCATTAAATCTATATAGAGATTTAATAGGTTATATGAAAGAATGTAAAAACCTGATAGAATTTATATTGTATAATAAATATCAATGTTTTGGAGAAAAAATAAAAATAGGAAAAAGACTCAAGGAAGTCATGAATGAAGAGATAAAGGAATATCAAAGTAAAATCTTATCATGGAAATTAAAATTGAATATGAGTGAAAAAAAGAAAAGAGTGCTATATAAATATTATGAGACAATATGACTTTATTGATCCTTGGAAACATTTAGAAATAAGAAAAAATAATGCAATATTAACAAGATATAAATGGTACAAGAATATACATGAATGTAAAGATTTTTCATGGATATTGTCTACAAGTAAACTACCTGTCAAGGCAAACATGCCTTATAAAAGAAAGCAAGATAGAATGTGTAATAATTGTGGAGAATTTGAAATTACAGAGCATATGTTTTTGATTTTTTTTTTAATTTTTATTTATTTATTTAACATTTGTTTACCAGGAAAGTCCAACTTGGAATGAGCCAATTTTCAGCATCGGCCCAGGGATAAATGCTCCAGAAGCATGTCCCTGTTTGAGACTTACAAAGTTATGGGAAGAAATATGTAAATGTAAAATGTTGAAAGGTATTACAAAAATGGAGCAAATTAATATGGGCATGATTGAATATGTTTTTATGGTGCTAAAAAACAAGAAGAAATGAAGAAAACTGACAAAATCATGTTTTTGTTTCTTGGACATTATGGACTGAAAGACTGAATGAATTTAAGTTTAATGGAAAATGAGATTTGGCAGAAATTCTAAAGATAATACATTTTTGTTTATGAAAAAAAAAGGTGGGGGATGTTTATTAACATAAATCCAAGTAGTATTGTATAAAGTGTAAATAACTGTAAATATTGTAAATATGCATATAATAATTTTTGTGCAAATAAGTCATGTTTAACAATAGAAAAACTACTTATCATAGTTGCAAATGGGACCCACTTTGGAGGAGCACTTCTTGTTTCCATTCCAGGCACAGAAGTAGCCCAGAGAAACAGGGACGTAGATGGAAAGAGAGAAGGAGATGATGGAGTGGTGAAAGAAAGCAAATGTTGAGACCGGAGAATGTGTGTAGGATTCTGAGGAAATGTTTCAAAGAAACTTGTTTGATGGAGATGGGTCAGCAAATGCTGGATGTATAATTACAACCCTCCAGTTAGGAGGGTTCTGAGATGACTTACTTAAAGAAATGGTGGTTCAGAGTAAATAAAGAAGAAGGAGGTTTAGGGTTAATTAGCACAGTAGTATAACTTGCTTCATTAAATTTGTGCAAAGTGTTAAAGTGGATAAATGAAAAAGATAAGATTAGTAGTTTGTTTGTTTGTAGTAATATTGTGTAAATGTAAGTACGACAAATTTTGGGGTGTGGTAAAAAACAGTAGAAGAGAAACAAAGTGTATAAATAAGGAAATAAAAGATTATCGAGAAAATCTATTTTTGTGGAAAATAAAAATTGATGATAAGCTATAAAAATAAGAAGCCAATGGTGTAATCAGAAAGTAGAATGTCAAGATTTTTTTGTGGACATTGGCAAGAGATAAAGTGCCAGTAAAAGGAAATATGCCCTATAAGAAGAAAAGTGATATTTGATTACATTGTCAAGAAGAAGAAACTACATAACGTGTTTTTTTTATAATACAAGTGTTAAAAAGGTTATGGGGAAAACTATATAAAGAAGTTTTTTTTTAAAATATAAAAGAAGTGGATAAAATAAACATGGATATGATTAAATATGGATATTATAAGAACAGAAGTAAAGAATATGTTAAAAATAAATGTTGCGTCTTTCGGCTTTTCCCGGTTTGGGGTCGCCACAGCGGAACTCCGGTCCGCTAATGATTGGAGTTTGATTTTTACGTGCCTAGTTATCAGCCCTGATGCACAACCTTCAATGAAGGTATGCCAATTCACGTATTTCTCCACGCAGAAGACGCTCTAGCTGAGAATTGAACCAGACAGCATCTTACTGTGAGGCGACAATGCTACCACAGCACCACCACCACGGGTCAACATGTTAAAAATAAATAAAAAAGTTATTTTATGTTATATGGGTTATATAGAATAAGTGAAATTATGTTTAATGGTATATGGATTTTAGCAACAATATTAAGCAAAAGCAAATAGTGGTTATGGAAAAAGGAGCGGGTCTAATAGGAATGTAAATTTAGTATGATTGTGTAAAGAGATTTGTATATGTATATATTTGTACACTTGTAAATATTTGTAAATATGTAAATATTTTGAAATAAGAGTTATTTTGTATATAAATATGAAGTTTAACATATTTTCCATAAGATGACACACTCAGACATGCAGCACCCTTATGCTGCACCGAAGTTTCAGCACTTCATCTACTTGGTGTGGGAATAGAAGTGTATGAGTGTGCTACCTGTTGGGCCACTGATGCTGTCTGTAAAATAAAATGATGCTACACTTTTTCACATTTAATTTGTGTCTATTTTCAGCACAAATATTAACCAGGGTATTTTTTTCTGAAGGATATAGGTATCAGAGGTGGTCTTGATAATAACACACAGTTTACAGTCATCTGAAAACTTAGTTAAACAGAGACCATAGTCCTAAATTTGTAAATCAGAGAAGTAAATGCTGAAAAGGAAGGGTCACAGTACAAAGCTCTTGGGGAGTCCACTGGTTACATTCATACTTTTGCAGGAGGCACTTGAACTATGTGGGTTCTGTCATTTAAGCAGCAGCAATCAGAACCTTGACTCCTAGAGTTGACCTTCCATGTCAGGGCATCATCAGAGTACAAAATAACATATACAATTACTATGATTACTCTAATTACATAATTGTGTTAATCAACACTCATTAACTGAAGCTTGTATTGTGTTGGCAGTGAATGAAAAATGCATTTAAAATAATTTAAAGAGAAACTGCTAGTGCAGACGTTAAACATAAATTTAACCCTTGTATCAGTTTGTTATAAAATTTTGAAATTTTTTTTTTTTTTTTTTTTTTTTTTTAAAAATGTTTTGTTCATACTACAATTCCTCACGTTAACATGAACATTTGGTATAACTTTGTTTGAGTCTATTTTTGTATTTGTGTCACAAAATAATATCAAATAATTTATATAGTTGTGAATTAATGTAATGAAAATATTTTTTACCAATAAGTTAAACATTGAATGTATTAAATATATATGTATATGGTGGTTAAAATAAAAAAATAAATATTAAATATTAAATATTAATTATTATAAAACTGTATAAAATCTGATTTAATTTGATATGTGTATATTAACCTTACTTTTAAATTTAGTAAATTTTATTTGTTGTAATGGTGTTTAATAAAAATAAATTAATTATATAATGTTACGTTGACATGATGAATTGTACCAATTATTATTAAATTTAATAAGTTTGTAAATAAAATGAATAAAATTTATTAAAAATGGGAATAAAAAATAATTTGAGTAATTCATAACGATAGGTTTTGATAATTAAAAATATGTGTACAAACATTATTATATCTTTAGATTGGTGATATCTAACTACATGACTATTTTTGTGTATATATATATTATTATGATTGTATAAATAGATGTAAGGGCTGTGAGAAACATGTATGAGTAAAAAAATGTATATAATATATATAATAAATATAATAAATATAATAAATATATATGTGAAACATTGTTTGTGTGCCATTAACTACTAAATAATTTGTGATTTTAACTTCAATAAACTAGTAATAGTTGCCAAATACATTCTCTGGCTTCCAAAAGGGTCTTCCCATTGTACAACTTGTGTTGTGGTATTCTATCTATAACGAAAATAAAAATTTTTGAAATTGATACACACCAATATATAAGGCACTTGTTCCTTTCTTTATCTTAATGTCACTTGTGTGTTCAATGTTTTAGTTTTCTGTGTGTTTTGCCTATATAAAAGGCCTGACAACTTGTACAAGTAGCAGCATAAACAACCATACAGGTGTTACAATCACAAGTTCCTGGACATCTAATTGTTTTTTCATAATTGTATATAGATAAATATGGTCCATTGTTAATGAACCTACATGAACGACATCGTCCACATTTAAACATTTTGGATCTCGTGTACATTTCATTACTAAAGGGTTTCTCAAATAAATTCTTTAAACTTCGCCCCTTACTAAAAGTACATTTTGGCTTGTTACCAAGTATGTTACCCAAGTCAACATTAATTTCTGTAATGATGTTCCATGAGTCATAGATCACTTTAACTATATGTTGAGATTTTTCATTAAAAGGGATGATAAAAGGTTCTGTCATTTAATCAGCTTTGCTATCCATCTTACCACATGAAGATTTATACTTAAATTATTTAGCTTACTTAAATACCTACATAGAGTATGGTCTCAATTGCTTTGGTTAGATCATGAGATGCTGTGTGAACAACATGACTACTATTGATAGCTTGTGTGATCCTTTTGAAGAGGTTAATTAGTTTAAAAACTGTTGACTGCCTATCCAAATGAAATTGCTGTGATTATAATTAAGGAAATCAGTTATGGTGCATTTCAAAGCTTTGCATATCATGCTCATAAGGCTGATTTGTCTATATACCAGGGTCCATTGTGTGGCCACCTTTGTAAAGAAATATCACCACTGTAGTGAGACATAGTTTAGAAAGAAAAAATCCCGTAGTTAAGCTTAGGTTAACAATTTGAGAAATGGTTTGGAGTAATTAATACACATCCAGGTATTAATTAACTAATTCCAATTTATGGGTTAATTATGTTTCAATTGATGTTTCAATTGATGTTTTAATTGATTTTAGAATGATATATAAGTGTATTGCTTTTGCTTCACCACCAGTCTGAAGAAATCTCCGATGTTAGGAGATGAAAGCGCTCACTTGTGGTGGAATTTTGGAGTGATTCGTGTCTGGAATAAATCATAGTTTTACCTTTGTGCTGTGTCTGTCAACGCTTTTTACTTTTGGAGTTTGTTTTGCGATTTAGCATTCTTTTTGGCTGCTTTTGTGGATTTGACACATCCAGGTATGTTGTCAGGTCCTATGGAGGAAGTATTTTTGTCCATTGACAGCACCTTCAGAACAAGATGGTCAGTGATAATAAGGGTTTTAAAGGATTCTGGGATATGGGAAGATGTTTTGAGGGTGAAGTTTGCACTGTACTTGTTTGCCAATATATTGACAATATGTACTGGATCAGGGTAGATGGTTTTGTTTACTACAAGTTCTGAGCATTGTTGGTTATGGTTCCTTAGTTTCCTAATATTGCTAAAAAATGACTTGTAGTTATCCTTATCTTCAGAAGCTATCCTATGTTAATGGGTTTCTTTACTAGTTCTAATACTATGTTTCAGTTCCCTAATAATATATTTATATTGTCCTTGTTATGAGGAGTTCTGGAGTTACTTTATAGTTCAAGGATTTTTTTTCTTGTTGTACAGTTTATTTATGTTGACAGACTGATAGGATAGCTTTTTTTTTAATTTCCCATTATATTTTTCTCTGGTGGGGACTGTTAGTTCTATGCATTTGTTTAAATGTAAGTGTAATTCCTTTGTGAATCTGACAGCCCTGTCAGCATCTGAACTTGTGCTGCCACAAGTGAACTTTTAAATTTCACCATATAATTGAATAAGAGTTGCATGTCTGACATTTTTTAATTCACTGATGGTTACAGAGGCTATGAAAATTTGAAGACAAATGTCATAAGCTTATGATTAAACAAATGTGGGTAAGGAGAAACTGGGGAAAAGTCCATATACAGGCTATATGGGTTTACTGCGTATCAGTTCCAGGGAATTTTTATTAATTAACTCCAAGAACTGCTAGGCATACTGTGCATAGGAGGTATGAGTAGTGCATAGTGCCCTCTTCTGACTGCCCCAGTCCATGGAATACTAAAATTTTAAAAAAGCCTTTTAACAATACCCCATACCCATCCACTCGCATTCAAATTCACAATCACAATTCCTGCTCATCCAGCTTTTAGAGAGAAAAAAACAAGTACGTCTTTTCCACTCAGTGCTCAATTGGCTTTCTTTTTCGCAAACACAGTCTTCAGGGAGAACCAGAAGGCTAACTTTCCAAGAGTGCTCTTTTTCTCAGAAAGCAGACATGGAGTACTGACTTTCACTTTTTCAAATGAGGTCTTTTTAGGAGAATTTTACTTTTGGAGAAACTGCAGAAGAGAAAAGCAGAGAATAACAGCTTTGCATGTGTGTGTTTGTGGGGGGGTCACCAACATCAACTGCCAGACCTTTATTAATTTCTTCTTTTTTTTTTTGATAAACCACTGAAGATTACAGTCAGTCAGTGCCAGTCATTAGAGTTTCATAGTTTAGAAAATGCATGTCTATCAACACCTACTATAGTTACACAGTTAACTTTTTAATGAAATTGTCTGCCACTTAAGGCTGTGAGCTGGTAACAAACCTGTAGTCAAAAGTATAGTGTTTGAATCATCCCACCATCACTTGCCTACTATGAGACTGTGACCAAGTCACTCAGACAGCACTCCTGGGTCAACCCGGGAAAAGAACATTTTCTTCAGTGGGTTTACCTGGTTAACAACTAGATAAAAAAGCAAAGTATTAAAAATTGTTCCTTTTGGAGTTCTTGTCCCCCCAAAATTCTTGAGCAAAGAAGTTGAGAATTATCTTGGTCTGTTCCTTGTAAACTTGTGGCTTTCTGCCAAATTTTTGTGGATTGCAGTCACTAAATAAAGACAGGCACATGAGGTTTCAGACTTTGTGCCTTTTATAAAATGCTTGCTTATGCAACTTTCTAAGTCTTTACAAGAAAGGTTTAAAATCAGTTCCTACTATGTTGGTCTTTGTCTCCAGTTCCTGAGCTAATGTTGGAAAGGCATGGCATGCAATGGAATGCACTGTATGGTTCTCATTATAGTGAGCTGCAATACAAGCAGACACCTGACTGTATGCAGTCATACAAAGAGCTGTAATTGATGGTGAAATGGATGTGTTTGTCTGTGTCCTGGATGTCAGAATTGTTATGGTATAAAATAAGGCATTGATTGTAGTATCCAGGAGCTTCATCAAATGATCCAACTTCCTTGAATACAATCCTTGGTTTCCTTGTTTTGTTGACTGTTGATGGTGTGTTTATTATTTGGCTGTGAATAAACTGGATAGCATGATGTCTATGAGTTTAATGTTAAAATATTAACTATGAATGCATTTTTAATTTAAATTGTTTGCTTGCAGGCACATGGGTGTGAAATGCACTGTGGTGGGATACAACAGTTTGTCTGGCAGTTGGTGCAGATGGGTAGGGTTATGAGTTGTTAATGAGCTTCTTCTTGTAGTTCAGCAATTGATTCCCTCAGCCATCATTTGTCTTGTTTGAGCTTGACCAAGTCACTACACCAGACATTGCTTTTAGGCTGCCCCTGAGATGGGACAATTCTGTCAAGAAGGCTCTCCCAGGCTATAAGCAAATGCATTAAAAGTTTGTCATTTGAATTCCTACACCTTTCAGATAGAAGCTAGCTAGTGCTTCACTATATGGTATTTGACTATGAATCTCAGAGCCTTTGTTGTAGTTAAATAGATTGCTAGATGCATTTTCAATAAATGTGAGTTTCAAAGGAAGAGAAGTTTATTTTTGCTCACGCTACCTTTTATGATTCTAGGAGTGTTTTGTTTTGTTCATTAAATGTCTGTCAGTGTTTTGCTATAATTTTTTAATACATTTTTACATTAAATCTAAAGCTCTGTGAATATTGTAAAAAATAAAGAAGAAAATATCTATACTGACAAGGTTGAACAGTATTTTATGGTAATTAGGGAGAAACAGACAAGTAACGGGATATTGGTATGGTTGTGGAGGTTGGGCCATTATTCTGTCTAGAGTCCCATTTGACCATGATCTGGCTCTGTTCTTACTGTTCAGAAATTGTGTACGAGTATTTTGCCTCATACTTATGCCCTATATTTTTGTTTTTCTATCTTTTAAACCAAGTAATGGGGAACCCAAGGACACTGTCTGGTTAAGTCACTTGCTCAAAGTCACACAGTAGGAAAATGGAGGTAAAATGAATCAAACACATCACCCCTGACTACAGAAAATAGCTCACTAAGAGCTTAGGGCCTTAATCTTCTTCACTCATGCCTTCATTTTCTGATAAATTACTGAGGTTTAAGCATCAATGAGATTTACAGTGTTTTAATAATGCTAGTTATTAGTGTTCCGAGTTTTTCTTGCTTAGATGTTCAGAAAATGAATGTTGATACAAAACATGTTGTTCCGTTAACTTTCTAAATGAATTAGTGTAGTCTGCCTCTTATCTGTCTTTATTTTTGCAAAGCATTTTGCATCATATTTATGCCTGTGCCTCATTAGCTTCTTTTTTCTGGTCAATCACTGAGGATTACTGTCAGTCATTAATGCCTGTCATTACAGTTGCACAGTTTTTATTGTGCAAAAATGCATCCCTAAGCAGCAGTTCTTGTTCTGTTAATGCTTTAAGTGATTTGGAGTTGTCTGGTGTTAATATTAACAAACTGCTTCTTGTAGTCAAAGATAGGATTTGAATCATTTCACCTCCATTTGCCTACTGTTTGACTTTGATCAAGTGCAAAGTTTGAATCATTCCACCTCCATTTGCCTACTGTTTGACTTTGAGCAAGTCACTTAACAAGACAGTGGTCCTGGGTCATCCCAGAAAAGGAACACTTTGTCTAATGGGTTTACATAAATAATACATACATAAAATAATATTTAAAAATTGTCACTTTTTGTCTCCCATTATTTTGGCTTTGTCCAATATTCTTGAGTAAAGAAAGTGAGAGGTATTTTGTTTGTGCCTTGTAAAAGTTATTGCTTTCTGGCAAATTGTTGGGCATTGAAGTCAATAAATAATGACAGGCATGTGCATTTCAGGATTTTGCATATTTCAGATACTGCTTGATAATGTAAAGTCTTTTATTCGGCATAATGGTTAAGGTGTTTACCTTAGAAACATAAGGTGCAGGGTTTGATTCTCCCATGGGGTAACTGGCTAGGCTGAAAATGGCCCACAAGGGCAGTTAGCCTAGTACTAACCTATAAACCTATTCTATCAACTTTCTAAGTATATAAGAGAACATTTAAAAACTTCTTCTTAACTTTGTATCTTTGTTTCTGATTTTTAAGCAAATAATTTGAGAGGGCAGAGTGGACTTCCACTGCATGGTTTTGACATCAGTGAGCTGAGACACAGTTCTTGGCCATTATTATTGAATTTATTCATTTACTTGATCCCAAGCAACTATCTGAGGTGTACATTTATACAAGTGCAGTAACTGATGGGTGGATGGAAGTGTGTAGGTGGGTAGGAGTGTCAAAGTTCAAAGTATTAGCAATGTAGTGGGAAAACAATGTAATAATAACCAAGATGGGAAAAAGGTTAATGTTCATTGTCTTTGCTGAGAGAGAATATAAACATAATGTGCTTATTTTCTGCTTGTGTGTGTGGGGCGGGGGGGGGGGGGCTGGACTTTTGAACTTACTTTCAAGTCTCTAATGTTTGAACAGCTGGATGTGTGACAAAACACAACATATTCCAAGTACTATATAACTTTTTACATTATAAATAGTGTAAAGGGAAAATGTTACATTGCAACTGTTCTGGTAAGCAAATTGAGATTAGGAGCATCGAAAAATATTTATACGTTTAAAGACCACATTTTAACCATATTGTGAGCTTCCTTCCTAGTTGTTATTAGTAAACGTCATATTTTACTCATCTGTTTCACATTATTTGAGATAGTGTAGTATGCCCCATGTTGAAGATGAAAGGTTGACTACAACTGTAGTTTCTTTAATTGTTTTGCTTGTTCGTGTTATAGATGGTATGGTGCTCATGATGTTGGAACCCTACTCTTATCTGTATTGTTTGATTGCTCAGTGCTGACTTGAGGTGATTCTGTTTTTCTTTTCTGAGTCGTTGCTAGGTTTGTCCACCTGGGGCCTTGGACTTTTGCAACTTGAGTTGTTTCTCCCAAGAGTTTCTAATGGTTGAAGAACTGGGTATGTGATAAAACACACTATCTTAGATTTTATATTATAACTACTGGATAACTTTTTGCCCCAAGAAATAATGTAAAATGAAAATACTACATTGTAACCAAGTGCCTGTTCTGGTAAGCAATGAGAGGTTGGGCATCAAAAGAACTTATTAACAGTATAAAGTAATATTTAACCATATTAGCAGAATAAAGTAACATTTAACCATATTAGCAGAATAAAGTAACATTTAACCATATTAGCAGAATAAAGTAACATTTAACCATATTAGCAGTATAAAGTAACATTTAACCATATTAGCAGTATAAAGTAACATTTAACCATATTAGCAGTATAAAGTAACATTTAACCATATTAGCAGAATAAAGTAACATTTAACCATATTAGCAGTATAAAGTAACATTTAACCATATTAGCAGTATAAAGTAACATTTAACCATATTAGCAGAATAAAGTAACATTTAACCATATTAGCAGAATAAAGTAACATTTAACCATATTAGCAGTATAAAGTAACATTTAACCATATTAGCAGTATAAAGTAACATTTAACCATATTAGCAGTATAAAGTAACATTTAACCATATTAGCAGTATAAAGTAACATTTAACCATATTAGCAGTATAAAGTAACATTTAACCATATTAGCAGAATAAAGTAACATTTAACCATATTAGCAGTATAAAGTAACATTTAACCATGCTGTGAACTCCCTTCCTGATTCTTAGTAAATCTCCTGCTTTATATGCATTTTTTCCACTTTTTGAGAGATGATGTGGTGTTCCAAATTGTGAAGATCGAATGTTAACTATGCCTGCAGTTTCTTTAATCCTTTTGCTTGTAGGTGCTAAGGATGTTATAGTAATGTCAAACCATGCTAAACTGTCTGAAAATGAAAAGCCCCAGCAAATGAATGTAAGGATTTGTAATTTTATCTTAGTCTTTAAAACTACAAATTGTCATGGTCCTAATAAAATACACAAACACCCACAGACGTTTGACGACCTTTACTCTGATAAAATGGCTTAATAACATAACTTTATTAAAACATGAAAGACATATGGGCAGCGTTCCCACTCACCCTTTGAATACAATTAGCTAATGGAACAACAACAAAACTGTATCAAACATCAATCAAATCAACATACAGGCAGCGTCTCCACTCACCCATATATACAAATAACTAAAGATAAAGGCAGCTTATCTGCTCACCTTGGATAAAAAACAAAGGCAGCATCCCCGCTTACCTTAATACCTCACAACTACCAATTTTCCATCCACCATCTTGTAGAGGGGGAACAGAAGAGGGTCAGGCCTGACCCTATTCTCTGCCCAACAAACCTCAAAACAAAATCAATTGGGGAGGGCAGGGAGCGCAACAAGACCACACCAAAATGTGATTATTCACTCTGGATTTCCTTTCAAAATCCCATCAAGCCACACCCCTCACACTGCCTCACTTCCCTTCAAATCCCAACTCACTTAACCCTTTCCTAACCCTTCTCAGCCAGCCAGATAACCTAGCACAGCTACCACACAGTACCCCCCATCCCACATTAAACAGTCCTGTGACAAACTTGTCTGTGCCAAACTTCACTTGTCATGGTCCTAATAAAATACACAAACACCCACAGATGTGTGATGACCTTTATTGTGATAAAATTGCTTAATAACATAACTTTATTAAAACATGAAAGACATATGGGCAGCATTCTTGCTCACCCTTTGAATACAATTAGCTAATGAAACAACAACAAAACTGTATCAAACATCAAACAAATCAACATACAGGCAGCATCCCTGCTCACCCATATATACAAATAACTAAAGATAAAGGCAGTGTACCTGCTTACCTTGAATAAACAACAAAGGCAGCATCCCTGCTCACCTTAATACCGCACAACTACCAATTTTCCATCCACTATCCTGTAGAGGGGGAACAGAAGAGGGTCAGGCCTGACCCTCTTTTCTGCCCACCAGCCCTAAAGGGCTGTTCCCCCTCAAACAATACCTTTCTTCATAAGATCCTCCACCATCAAACCCAAATTAAGATTAAATAAATCCAGACCGAAATTGTTAAGGTGAACTCCATCCAGTCTATACCACACTAGATCCTTACTGTCAAACTCTACATGCCGAACTGTATGTACCCCAATTTCTCCCAAATATTTCGCCAACCTGAAATTGACATATCTGCGAGCCTTCTCCATGGCAGTAAAATCCTATGCCCCTTTCCATACCAACCAAGGAATAATCTCAGACCAGATAACAACCATCCCTGGATACATCCTCCACAATGTTAAAATGTCCTCACAAACTTGTCAAACCAACTGCCTCTTTGGTACCCAGCCTAAGTCATTGCCACCTAAATGAATCACTAACACCTGAGGCAAACCCCACTTAACCTGCAACATATTAAATTCTTGCAATATCTGACTCCATCTTAACCCTCTAACACCATGCCAAATGATTTTTAAACCAAAATGATCCAAACTCAGATTTGTGCCATTGGTTCTAATATCTGCATGCCTAGCAGCCCAGAATATGAAAGAAAAGCCCAAAATGATAATCCGTCTCTGATCTAAAAGAAGAGAGAGAGAGAGAGAGAGAGAGAGAGAGAAAACTAATTTAAAAACAAAGCCTCTACTAATAGCTTAATATAATTCAAAAAGGCATCGGATGTCCACCGACCCACCCGTTTGATTACTTCCACTAACCTACCTTCCTTAGCCAAATCAGATGCCCTACCCATCCAAAAGGAATGTTCATAGGTAGGTACTAGGCTATTGGCCCTAGGCCCTATATAAGCCTAGCCCTGGCTTTCACCACCCAAGAATATTATTTTCCTGTGCCACTGTCGAGCAGAGCCACAGAAGTGATCCATGGGGTGAATTTCCTATCTCCCATCCAATCATCAAGATTTTTCTTGAAGAGTGCTAATGGGGAGCTTTGTTTGATATAGATAGGTAGTTTGTTTCAGTGTATGGGAAGTCTCTGGGACAGGAATCTATCCTTCCAGCATGTTCTGTTCTGTTTATTGTTTAGGTCCCTAGAGCATGTAGCTCGGAGGGATTGGGATTTCTTTAAGTGGAGCATGTCCAAAAGCTCTGGGTTTGACATAGCTTTGTGTATTAGGCAGAGATCGCCTTTGAGTAGGTGATATGCGACGAAGTAAAGCTGCAGTTTTTTAGACAGTCTGCATAGAGCATCTGTTTGAGTCCAGTAATCCTCTTTGTGAGGTATTTCTGTGGACTTTCCGCCAAAGAAAACGTATCCCCTTGTAAACCCACACTCCAAAGCACCCTTCTCATAACCACATTCAACTGCTCGCTTGTCAATGCTTTACCACTTACTGCTGAAAAAAAACAACCCTTGAATTCTACCCTTCTGAACCCCACACAACTTCCTTCCCCAAACTATGGGACATCACCAAGCTAGCCCACCTCCTCCAAAACAATGGGTGACTCATGCCACTCCTGATCTGTCTTCAAAGAATGCAATCTAATATGCACCTCCCTAGGTAATATCAACACATCCTCCCATACCAACAAACCCAATAACTCCGACACAAGAAAAGCCCCACAATATATCTAAACACTAACTATACACCACAACACATACTCATCCAAACAACCACACACTTTACCCAAAAACTTTAACAACATCCTTAAAATACCCTTCGTAACTGGCCATCTCCTATTCATGCTGCGCCTTTCAACTCTAGCTCACCCTTTTAACACTCTACTCACTACCCATGACCTAGTGAAATCCTCTAATCCAGCCAACCAAGTATACGCAGCAATGGCTGCTAAGGCCACCCTCACTGTTCTCACTGCCCTTCCCTATCCCTTCAATCTGGCTAGATAATGCAACAGTAAATTCCCAGACCACACGCAGTCCTCATCAGATAACTGCCGCAAATATTTGTCAAAATTAAGCAGTGCCCTACCGTAGGCTCATCTCGTGGATGCCGCCCATGATTGCTGCACCAACCTGCCAGTCACTATTGCCCAATATGCCAAATGCTGGATGGGACAACTGACGGATGCAAAGTTGCTTCCAGAGCCACCGAACCAAACCTACAAAACTGAAAACAAGACAAACTATCAGCTATCTCATTCGAAACCCCCGGTACATGTAAACCTGTAAAAGAAAAGTTAATCAGCAAGCTATGCAACACCAATTTCCTTAGAATAAATAACAAGCAAGGTGCTTTAGCCATTTTTATCTTTAGCTCTCTCATCACCGCAGAATTATCTGAATGGAATACCACCCTCCGCCCCTTCAAACGATCCGGCCATACTTCTGAAGCTGCCCAGATTGTCATCAACTCCAAAAAGGCAACATCCCATTTCCACTCCTCTGACCAATGCTCCGGCCATGGAACAGCAAACCATTGACCCGCAAAGTAAACACCCATTCCCAACCCACCAACTATCAGTGAACAACTGCAGTTCTCCTTGTGTAATCCAATCCAACTGCTAAAACAAAATCCCATTAAACTGTTGTAAAAATTCCATCCACAAATCTAAATCCTCTCATGCCAACTTACTGATCCGTACTCTGTGGTGCTTCAGCAAAAATGCCACAGACCGACAAAATGACTGCCCAGGATGCACTGCCCTGCATGTGAGGTTCAACAAATCCAACAATTCCATAACATCCTTAACCCGAACCTTAGGCCTAGACTTCACCCAAATAATCTTGTCCCGCAGCCTAACCATCTTACCTTGAGGCAAACAAAACAAACCCTGCTCTGCATCTACCATTAGCCCCAAAAATTCCAAGGTCCTCGCCAGGCTCTCCAACTCATGCTTAGCCAAAGGTACCCCCAAGGCCTCACACATGCCCACAAACTCTTGCATAGCTACCTGTGACACCTGTCTACCTTCCCCCACCAATAAAATAATCATTTAAATAGTGTACAGCTTGCTGATCCTCCACCCTCTGCTGCCATATCCAGTGCAACGCTGAGCTAAACTTCTCAAAAGTAGCACATGCCACCACACATCCCATAGGCATGGCAGTATCAAAATAAAAGTTGTCCCCTACCACCATGCCTAATAACAGCCAATCCTCCTCCCTCACAGGTAGCAAATGAAAAGCTGACTCAATATCTACTTTAGCTAACCAAGGGTCCTTGAAACTCCTAATAACCCGAACTGCATCATCCAAATGTTACTCTAGCCTCTTCACTGGGAATGAAATCATTCACTGAGTTATCCACAGGGTATGATAAATGATGAATTAAGTAAAATTCGCTCTGCTTTTTCTTTGGAACCAAACCTAATGATGACAACTTAAAGTAAGGGAAGGGAGAGTAACAAAAAGGACCTAATACCATCCCAGCCTGACACTCTTTGTCAATCAACTCTTGCAAAATCACCTCCCTCCCCTTGACAGACCTCAAATTTCTCCCCACCCTCCTGCCCCCCACCACTGCAGACTTAATTGAAAACCCTTTGGAAAAACCTTCTATTAAGTCCCCCGCTATCACCGGCAGAGGATAATGCATCAATAGGTCCTTCAGTACATTCACCTTAATAGTTGAATGGTTCTCCAAAACTCCCTCTACCTCCCCGAAAGGACCACCCCCTTTGACCCCGAAAATTAGCCTGACCACACCCACCTAGCAACTCTGAATGGGAACTATTCCAACCTCTCATACGACACAAAGTGAGGTGCTTGACTCCCAACCTGACCCCCACACCCCCCACATTGTGTAAATGCATGTGCCCCCATACACTTCGAGCAAATATGAGCAAATCTACAACCCACCCAGGAACCTACTGGCATTAAAAGCCCAACATATCCTTGCACCTCCCTCAGATGGCTGAGATAATCTGCTACCCCCTCTACTGGTATCCATCATGGTGGACAGCCAAATGTCCAGATATCTGACCTCCCAACATATAGATTTATCTATTGCTTTACACTTGCAAAATTTCTGGTCATACCTTAACCATGCATAACTGGGCTTCAACCTCTGCACTTCCCTAATAGTCAAAAAATAAGCCAAAAGAGGAAGAGCCAGTGAAGTGTCTCTTTCCAAACACACCGCCATATAATAAATGAAACCTAGGAACCAATTATCCCATGTCTTAGCCTGAAACCACCCTACCCTTTTGCGACCTATCACAGCCAATGCAGCCAAGGGGTCCTTCCCATTAGCCGTCTCCACTTCCATCAACTGCTGAACCCCATCTGCATCAATCAAATTCAAAACTATCGACAAACTCCTCTTTCCAAATCTTCTCCTTCACTAACAGAGATATGTGCGGGGGTCAATAAAATGGGATCCCCTTCCTGTCATAGGCCCTGTGATGTCAACCAATCCCCCAGCCATAATCCAAAATCAGACCCTACCTCATGTACATCCAACCCTAACTCCTGATCTAACAACAACAGGGTATCCTCAAAAACCCCTCCACACTTGGCTAAAACCTCCAAACCGCTACCCAGTAGCCCCCTTTGGACACCCTTACTGCCCCTACCTCACCCCCTGCACCTGATCCAGCCTCCTCACCCCCCAAGCTTGATGAATTATTACCTGTAGCTGATACACGGAGTGTAATCACCTCCATAGCCTTCTCCGCCAATGCTGTCTGCTTGGCTTTCTTCACCCTGGATGCCCAGGTTATAGTCATCTACCACTTCTTATGAGTGGTCATACCATGTGTGCTAGTTGTTGGTACCTGAGCAGGAATGTCACTGAGCAAATCTTCAGCCTGTGCTACAATACTGGCCCAACTCTGTCTCAAAGCCTCCGCCATGATCACCTAAAAAGAAACAAAAAAGTTAATGACAAATAATAAACTCGGCACAATAAAGTTAATCTCAATAACTGGGCCTGGCAATGCAACAGTATCAACAATCCATCTATATGCTGTGTGAAAGAAACCACCGCCTTATGCATCATAAAGCAAGTATGCTACCTATTCTGCCACAAACCCATTCGAACTCCAGTCATTCACACTGTAGTCAACCATCACAATAGGTCCCTCTGAAACACCAAAAAAAAAAAAAAAAAACCTTTATTTAAATTAAATGCATCATGCCTTTGTCTATATTCCTTAATGTTAATCCTATTTAAATCACCGCACATGCCTACCCTGTCTAAGCATGCATTACCAGCAGCTAGATTTCCTCCGTTCTCTCTCCCTCTCTTTTTTTATCTACAGAAAATGGCAATCATGCATATCCTGCACTACCGTGCATGCATGGCAAGCCGCGCAGCTCAACAAGCCCAGGAAAACAGAGCATCTCTGCTCTGCTCCCTCAGCACTAGACCACCAGGAAACCAGCTACCAGGATCAAGAAACTGGACTCTGCCATCACCATGCACCACCACACAACCACACTAGATTACCAGGGAGAAAATCAAACAGCCATCCCACACAACAAACCACTAGACCACCAGGGAGGTAAACAAACCAAACAGCCATTCCACACAAGCACCATACCCTAGATCACCATGGAGAAAATCAAACCACCATCCCACAAAACAAAACAGCTAGACCACCAGGGAACAAACAAACCAAACAGCCATCCCACACAAGCACCATATGCCAGCACTAGACCACCAGAAAATGAACAAACCAACATCCATCCAACCCTCTTACGCTAGCCCCACTCAAACACCGCACAAACACACTAGACCACCATGGAACAGCACAGCCATGCTACTCACCACCACATGCTAACACTAGACCCCAGGAATGAAGGCTAGAGGGGTTAACTGCTGTTGGAGGCCATTGTAGGCCTAGGCAACATCATGACAACCAAAACTGATTTAAAAAATATTAAGTATAAACTATATGTAGTAATTTATTTACTTATTTCTTTCTTTCTTTTTTTTTGTAATATCCATTGAGTGCAGCATCGGCGCCATTGCGCATGCACATTCAGCCATTAACGGTCAGTCGCCAGCCCACAAATGACCACAAACCTCTTATTATGGACTGCGCAGCACTAGACCACCAGCAAAAGCTAACCAGTAACCAAAAACTCCTCCTATGAATGGTGCAGCACTAGACCACCAGGGAACATTAATATTAAACAAAACTTATACTTATAGATGGCACAGCACTAGACCGCCAGACATAATTAAACAAAACCTCTTCCTATGGATGGCACCACACTAGCCCACCAGGGAAAGTTAATACTTAAAACAAAATCTCTTCCTAAGGACGGTGCAGCACTAGACCCCCAGGAAAAGTTAATAGTTACACAACACATTCCTAGTAACCTAACAAGCAACTTAAAATACCCCTTTCGCACAAAAGCTGACACCACCACAGCCTCAATTAACTGGAAAACAAGCCCCACACCAGAAACCAACCTACCACTACATTTAGTCTTCTTATTTATCCTTTATAAGGCAAAAAAAAAACAGGAAATCCTTAAAAACCCAACAAAGCTGTACTCACCTCACTGCTTATAACTACCCAAGGCTACCTCAGGTCATCTAGGATGTGACCCTGCCTCAACAACAAGACCACACCAAAATGTGCTTATTCACTCTGGATTTCCTTTCAAAAACCCTTCAAGCCACACCCCTTTCACTACCTCACTTCCTTTCAAATCCCAACTCACTTAACCCTTTCCTAACCCTTCTCAGCCACCGAGATAACCTAGCACAGCTACCACCCAGCACCCCCTATCCCACATTAAACAGTCCCGTGACAAATCATCTGTGCCAAACTTCACTTCTTTCTTACTCATAGACTGTTATAACAGCATTCAGAAAATCATAGCTGCATCATTTAAAACCCTGCCCCCCCCCAAATTATTCAAATCCTGGAATGGGTTATTATGACCACACATTCCCTTTTGAGTGATACCCATGCCTCTCATCTGTCCCTATTTTCACAGAAAGTTTGAGATTTTGCTTCAGATGTTTGCCAAGTCCCTCACAAATGTTTAGATTTTCTGGTAAATCACTCATGATTACAGTAGAGCAGAAATGACAGCCATTACAATTTCAAACTTTTTATTGCTCAAAAAATGCATACTAATTTGCTCTGTTAACTTTTTAAGTGAATTAGAGTAATATTTAAGAAAATGTTTCTGATTTTGACCCCTCATTATTTTTGTTTTTGTTTTGTCCAGAATTCTTGACCAAATAAGTTGAGAGGTATGGTGATACCTCAGAACCTTCAGGTCTAAATTATGTCTATTCTGTTATTACAGCAAACCAGAAATAAGGTACTAGGCAGTTCATGTTGCTGCTTAGTATATTTTTTATTGTCTTTATCAGTGCAGTTTTCCTTGGAGGGGGCTGGAAGACTAATATCCTTGTATTTTTGTACCTGGATTATTTTAATGTATCAGAATCATTAAGTGGCTAATATATTTCTGGGAACCTGACATACTAATGTGATCTTGGATGTCTTTTTTCCCAGAATCCACTTTTAGCCCCTTCATATGAGTCATCCTAGACATGACATTTTTAAGATTTTTAAATTTCCATGCAAATAGAATGGGAGTAGTATAATTCACGGGCATGTTGCACAGCATCAGGACCCAATTTTATTTTATTTATTTATTTTATTTTGCTTGAATAATTCAGATTTGCATTTTCAGAGCAGCTCATACCGCATAACAGTAGTTATAAATGATAAAATAAACTAGCTAAACAACATATTTATATGGCTTTCAATTAGGGTTGGCACCTGTCCAGAAATCTTCCAGACAGTCAGAAATTAAAGGTTTCTGTCAGAAAATCCAGAAATCATGGTCTTTTGTCAAGAAATTTAGCTTTGCTGTGTACTTGTCAGGTGTTGTGAGTCATTCTGAGACCTAATATACTTTATATTCCTCAAATGTTTTACAGTTTCTCTTGGATTTTCTATTTACATTTAAATTATTTTGTCAGAATAGTTTTGTCTGGTATCCTGGGAGATACGGAATGTGACCATTATCACACAGTTAGACATCAAAATAATCGTTTTCATGATGTATCTTAGAACACGTACGCAAAAAGTGTTAAGTGTTCAGTATTAATATTATACATATGAAGAATACCTGGATTCAAAAACACTGTAAAGTACACATTGCAGAAAACAATCTGCAAATATTATTGATTCTTTTCTTTCCTATATTTTCTCAGAATGGCTTTGAGAGACCCGTGCTTATCTAATAATTTCAACAAACAAACCAGATGACAAAACAAAATTACAAGTATCTTTTAACATGTGCAGCTTGTTTATACATTTATATGCTGCATTTAGCATATTATTTTCTGGTTCTTCAAAACTGTTGCTAGGATAATTATTAACATTCTTCTTCTTCTCCTTTTGGCTTTTCCTGGTTAGAGGTCACCACAGAAGAACAACAGTCCGCAGAATGATTGGCAGTGGAGTTTTATGGTGCTGAGTTGCCAGCCCAGTGCCCAAACTTCCACAGAAGGAACACGCACGCACACACTCACACCTAGGGCCAATTTAGAGTGTTCAATCCACTTATAATATGTGTTTGGGATGGTGGGGGAAACCACAGGACCTGGAGGAAACCCACACAACCACAGGAAGGACATGCAGACTCCCCACAGAAGGCACCTCAGCTGAGAATCAAACCGGAGAATACGCATTTACTGAAATGAGTGAGGCAATGGGTGGGAGTTTTGCCAGTTTTTTTTTTTTTTCTCGTCCAAAAGTGGCAATCCTACTTACAATTTCTTAGTCCAAGTATTGAAAAGAGTTTCCCATCTTCTTCCTGAGGTGTTAAAACTATTATTGTAAACTAGTAGCTGTTAATTGATCACTCTTGCTTCTAATTTAAGGAACAGTTAACAGATTTTAAACTACTTGTGCTAGTCACCAGTGACTACAGTGGGACGAGTTCTTTTATCTGGAATGTTGGCAAATCTGCTTTATTTGTTTAAACAAATTTCTTTACAATGTAGCACATAACAAAATACGTCTCATGATCTGTTCTTGAATTTGGATTAATTATCTATTTCTCTTACTACTTAGGCACAAATTTTTTTGTACATGATATGATATTTTCCTACCTCTGTTGTATTGCTAGCTATACCCTTGACTTGTTGTACTGTAGCATACCAGCATTTCATCCAAACCATAATCCTTGAGCAGGGCAAATTAGTATTTTTTCTATTTTGTAAACATTAACAAGATTTGTAAGATTATGACATTCACTGTTTTTTTGCAGGGAAATGGTCTTTTATTTTTAACAGTGGCTTTTAGGTGAGTTGCTATCATGTATCATGTATTGTATACTTTATTGGTACAGTGTTTTGGTGTTTTTCTTTTCTTTTTTTATATCAAGTGCATCAGTTCATCTTTTGCAAAGATGACCTTTTACTTTTGATAGCAACCATCACATGTAGTATTTTACAGTACACTTGAATATTAGGCTTGAAATAAGTATTATTTAGTGCATTTATTCATGCTCAAAATACAAGTTACGTGCTTTCTATGTTTCCTGACTGAGATGTAAAGCTGATCATTTGTCACTGATAATACACACGCATACATGCATGCACACAGACACACACACACACACACACACACACACACACACACACACACACACATGCTACGTTTCTATGTTTTCTGACGGAGGTATAAAGCTGATCATTTGTCACTGATAATACACACATACACACACACACACACACACACACACACACACACACACACACACACACACACACTCTCTCTCTCACACCAATAAAGACTGAGTGCAACTAGAAGCTAGGTTTAACAAACTTTTTGAGCCAGAAGAAAGAATCAATAGCTTGTCTAATTACTTTGTTTTCTTATGATCGTATAAGTCTAAAATGTGTGTACCCTTCTTACCTACTTAGCATCACAGTGATGTAACAAATATAGAATAACATAAGACTTTGCAAAAAGCCAAACTGGTGTGTATAGAAAATATAGAAACAACTTCAGGAAGAAAATAAGAAAAATCTTCAAAATCATGTTTTCTTTCCATGTAGCATTTCTTGTGGCTAGATTAATGGATGAAATAGAGCAAGTTTTGTGATGAGAAAAATTAAACCTTTCAGTGGACTTCTCTTTTAATGCCATTGCTATTAGACCCAAATAATCTTCATCTCTTCTTTGAGATGCCATGTACAGCTTTGGTTTTATAACTTGATAATTTCAAATCTTGATCCATTGAACATACTTGAAGTAGCCACCATATAATTTCTTCCTTTCATTTCACAAGAACGTTAAATGACTTTCCTTGCCTAGGCATTTGGCCTTCTTAATATCAATATTAAAGGAGAAATGATCAGTAGAATGGTCATACTTTTTCTGATATTTTGACAAGAAAATTAGTTGAATAAAGTTTATTGTTAGGTCTAAGGTGTTGTACATCGAGGAAGCATTTCTCTAGGTCTCATTTCTTTTGAAAGGAAGCAACTTATATTTGAAATACCTGTGACCCGATGCAGCATCAGCATAATATATCATTTTTACTTGCCAGTGATGGGATTTTGCCCTTTACTGGATTTTACTGATATACCTTTTTTTCTATTCTAGCTGAGTTGCATTGGTTTTTGGAAATGCAGGTGGAGTCTGGTTATGTGTTTTGAAAGCTGCCTCATTTGTGCTTGTAATGGAAACAATATTTTAGCTGGCATATGCCCTTTTACCTTCATTTTATGATAATGGGGTTAATCTTTTTAAATAAGGGGAGAGGGGTGCAAGGGAAGATAGCCCTATCCAAAAATAATTATTTTTTACAATTTTTCTTGAACCTTTTTTTTTTTTTTTGATAATACTGCCAAGTGTTTCTTTGTCTATGATTCAAGGTGTGTATCTTAGCAGGATTCAGTGATCCTGTGTTTCATGTATTGAAATAGATCCTTTTAACTGTTCATTTAAAAATTTACATTTCCTGTCTAATTAGGGAAAAACAATATTAGCAGTTTTTTTTTTCTTTCTTCTTCTTAGTTTGGTTCTTTGCATAATAATGTTTCCTCAAATACAATGTGCATATAGATACTGTGTTACTATGATTCCAGATGGATGTAATTATATAATTAATCCAAAGGGAAAAGGGAATGTTGTTTTTTAGCAACAGAGATTTCACTGAATTCCTTTTCACCAAAAATGCTTCAGCAAAAATACTTTGAGTGGTAGTTGAGAGTTCCCTTTTCTCTACTGTTGTGCAGCTTTAGAATAGGCATATTTAAGTTTAGGGGTACGAGAGGTGTCCCCAAACATGAGGGATGAAAGAAAGTAAGCAGCCCCACAAAAATATGATTTCTTCCAAGGTTAATTGAAATTATTTTCAGGGAAATATTTTCACTGAAAAAGGCATTCGGTGAAAGTATTACTGATGTATCAACATGAATCCAAAGAAAATACCATTATGTTCTTAGCACATATAAATTTTTGTAGATACATTCAGAACATGGATTACATCTCCATATAAAAAATGAGCAGAAGCAAAATACAGTTAGAAAAAAAGAAAGAAACAAAAAGGAAAAAACTTTGTGTTTTGGCTGCTTTGTACTACATTGGTACAATATGCTCTCAGAAGAAAATCCATTATTCATTGTCAGGATAAGAAACATTTGCTTTATCCAACAAATTAATCTGGGTGTTTTGAAACATTGTGTGCATAACAGCTCAGTTGGTCCTTAAACTACTGGAATGTATTGCTTTTCACTTTGTCTAGTCATGAAAAAAGAGAAACAAAGTACCGCAGTACACTGCAGAAAAATACTTTAATTTAAAGTCAATGTGCTAGAAGCAGACATCATTTAGTTTGTTGAAGTTACCCCTCTATGTGCCCAATTAAAAAGAAATTCTGTGCAGTTTGCCTGCTGTTGCAGACAATAAATGTTATCAATTAAACCGAAACTGCATTGAGAAGAAAATTAAATCAAACTAGCAGCACAAAGTAACTTGCATGTTTTTTTCTTAGTCGATGTGAATGGCAAAGACAAAAGATACCCCAAGTTTTAATTATATAGCTAGTATCCTACATATATTTTAACATTCTATGTAAATAACATATTGTCACTGTTTTGTGCATGTATTTCATTATCTCTCATCAAAACAACTGAAATAAATTCTACAAAAGTATTGTTCTACTGATGAAATAAATTATATATACATATATATATATATATATATATATATATATATATATATATATATATATTAATAAAATTTATTTCATCAATACTTCACTAACAAGCAAACTTATTTGATTTTCTATATATTATTATTTTATATTTACCTACAGATATATAAGAACTGAAAAAGTTGAAATACTGTCATTTGAAATCCAGGATGTAAATACGAGAAGGGGGTCATTTTTCTTCTTTTTGCTATTTAAAGACTGTTATTGCTTTTTCATTGTTTAGTGGCATAGAATCTTTGATTACTAACTATAGTTAACCTACCAACATGGATATCTGTCTGTGCTGTGGGTTATATGGGACTGAACGTATGTTGACTTCCACAAAGCATTGTTCACAATGGGATCAGATTCAGTATTCTTATCTGCTTTCCATGAGACTGCCTGCAGTCATTTTACTGAAATATTGACCTGTGTTACATACTGTAGAATGTAATGTATGCTTTATAAATAGACAAGGAAAGCAGTATGATTCCTGTCCTATGATATGTATTTTTCCTAAGTCTCTTTTGCCCAGTGGAATTCTGACAGTCAGCCAGCCTAGTAGAGTTTCCTTCATTCTCTCCTTGCAAGGGTTCCGTATACCTCCAGACCAAGGGTCACTGTGGTTGGGTACAACTTGGGCCAAACTTGAATATCCTTGAAATCTGGAGCTATACAAGGTAGCTAATGTATGGCATCATCCTCAGTGCTTTACTGGGTTTTTGCTACTCCAACCTCTATCCCTTGTTGATTTGGAAAGCCTGCCACCAAAGCAGAGATGAAAAAATATCACATGATTCATGTACACTGTTGCCTATGCTTGGAACCTAGTTATAATGACAATTACTGCTTGGTATATTTAATCACCCATAATGAGCTATTGTTTTACTGCATTGTCTTGTCATCACCATTAGAGGTTAGTATAGTTGTGAGTCAGCCCACTTCCCTTTTCCCTGATTTGTCAAACCAGCAATCTACCTTTTATTCCCATTTAACCTTGTGAACTTTTCTGCTGCTCAGGGTACTATTTGATTCCAGGTTGTCTGTATACAGAGACAGTCTTGTTGTCCTACATTATGTTTTAGTGAATATATTCAGTAGGTATCTGCCAGTATAGCCCAGCACATTAAGACTATGAGGTGATAAGAAGCTTCATCGTGTAGCACTAGGTTTATTACCCTCAGTCTCTACTAACAGCTTTTACTTGAATGTCAATGTCATGAACTGCATCTTTGAATGCTATTTTCTAATTTGTACTTCTTATTACTATGTAACCTAATACCTTGATTATGAATATAGTTTTATGGAGCTTTTCTCCCCAGGACTCCATTGAAAATGGGTACTTCTTAGCCCAATGGATCAACCTGGTAAACCAACTGCAAATAAATACAATGCCTAATGCTATGCTCTGTATCTGGAGTTTATGGATTGTGATTTAACCTGTCTGCAGCAGGTGCAATATTCCATGGCCTGAATGTTGACTAACACACCTAGAATATATATCTTCACCGATGCTGTACTGTGTGAGTAGCACAGGCTGCTGATTTTGGTTCGGTGTATTTTTAAGATTCTCACCTTCACCTACTGAACTCAACAGAATCTAGGTCCGGTCTTTATGAGTTTGTTGACTGTTCCAAAGACTATTTTGGAGGCATCTGAAAGAGCAAGTTTTAGTTGTCTTTCTCCATTTCTTTGTAATTGTCTGCCATCCCTACTAAAGCATTTGAGATGGAATCCTTCTTTTGAAGATCTCTATGTCACCACATTTATAAGATGGTCTTTTATGATTCCAGAAGAGGACCAGCATTTTTAAATTTTAGTATGATATTATTTTAAAACAGCCCTGGTTTTAAGCAGTGTTTTCTAGATAGTGTTGTTTTGGAGCATTATAGCATTCTTGTGTTGTGTTTTATGTAAAATGCCTAGGACAAGGCTTTGCAATACTCTAAAATAAATGAAAATAAAATAAAACCTCCATTTGCCAACTGCATGACTGTGCAAATCATTTAACCAGGCTGTGTTTATGTCATGAAATGAAGCAATTGTACCTACTGGGTACACACAGTTAGCAAATAAATAAATTAAGATATGCACTGCAGGCAACTGAAGTCCTGAAGTAAAAGACATCAAAGACTAATTCTCCAAAAAGTAGCGCATGCGAAAAGTTGATTTTTACTGTGGCCAAGCACATTCAAAGTCTTTGGAATGGTAAGCTGGTAAATTGATTTTGATAAAATATGAATATTTTATGGAAATTATGGTGAACTGTTTTAAACTACTAACATAAAATAGCAACAAATATGTTGGTGATGAAAAGCTCTATTTGGTAGGAGCATTTGCTGGGGATAAATATTATTTCATTCTTGCTTTCTAATTACAATGTGACTTATGTAATCTGTAATTGGTAGACAGACTAGATTTGCTTCACTCCACTCCCTTCCTTGCAGAGCGTGAAATATTAGGATCATGTTTTGCTGCACACCTCTAGTATTCCCTCTGTCATTTTATGTTTGATATGAAGTCTCTCTCCATCCACATGTAAACATACAAATTGTTTATTAAGAAATTATTTAAAAAATCTGACGTGAATAAAATCTCAGAATCTCCTCCCATTTTCAGAATAGGCTGCTAGTCTTGGATTATTTGTTCCTTATTTAGCCATTACCATTATTAGCTTCTTATTGGAAGAAGCAAAGAAATTTTGATCCTCGCAAACATTATAATTACTTAATCCCTTGCATAACACCATGTCAGAATGCTTTTTCATAAAATTCACATGAATTAAAATGATGTAGTGCCGCTACTCATCATGCGTATGCACTCACAGTAGGTTAACAGAGTATATTCAGCCTATCTAGTAGTCTTCCAGTTCCTTCAGCTGGTACCCAGCACCTGAATCCACCATTCGAGCATTTTTTCCTTCCTCTCATTCTATGCCCTTTAAAAAGATTGTCATCCTACCACCCACTCCATAAAGAAATATTTCCTTATACCCAGGCGAAAGCTGCCCATGTTCCAGCTGTAGGTTATGTTTTCCACTTCAGCCTCTGTTCTTTCTTTTTAATTCACTCCCATAATAAGCCCTACTTACATTCTTGCTTATCCAAATCATATTCCATTCTTCTGATACATGTATGCAGTAGCTGATTAAGTGTATCATGTTTCCCATCCATTGACCCCACTTGTATTTTAGAACCATGCATAAATACAACTGTTATTTTGGAACAAGCTTTCTGTTTTAAACATATACTCCATACATTAGTGACATAATTTGATAAAGTAACATTTGCTTGAGAGTTTGCTTTAAATGTGAGTAGCCCACATTTAGTAATATGTATTTAGACTTCACAAGTTGCCATCCTTATAAGCAAAAGGAAAGTGTATTAAAGGGAGAATAATGGTGGTTCAATTTTCACCACAAGCTAATGAAATTACTAAAATTATTAGGAAAAAATTGAATATTTTGAAAACCAATCCCTCTATTTACCATAAATTAGGACCAGAACCTTTATTTTCATATAAAACTTAGAGAAATTTAAAACAAATTTTAGAAGTAAGCTCTAAGGGGATTTTACAGTTACCTGGTGAAAAGGGGACCTTGAAATGTGGGGCATGCCTGCAATGTAGTTACATCACGGAAGACAAATAAGTAACATTATACTGTTATTCCAGTTTGAGAGTGGAACTAGTGACAGGCAACTCTACAACTAAATATGTGATTTATCTGGCCAAGTGCTGTGGATGTTCAGCTTTCTATGTGGGGAAAATTGAACGTAACCTTGGAAAAAGAATATACGAGCATGTACATAGTATATTTAAATGTAACAAAAATAGTGCATTACACAAACACATTATAATGTACACTTCACATAAGAATTTCTTATTTGGGATTTAAAAAAGAATTGATCCCAGGCCAAGAGAAGGTGATATTAAACTTTTATTAGAGTCTAAGGAAGTGAAGTGGCAAATTAAATTGAATGCTGCTTTTCCACCAGGAATAAATAAAACTATTTCTTTTCACCCTTTACTAGCATTGAGGGCAAACATGGCCTGTGTTACTCCAAGCTCTGAAATCCCATTACTAGCACACAGAGATCATTACAGAGCTATATCCATGCTAGCCTCCTTGTCAAAGAAATTTGAGCAAATGTTTGCTTCAGAAATTTAAAACTTCTTTTCATAGCATGAGCTACTCATAAAATCCCATCGTGGATCCCATAAGCACAAACAGTCCTCTGCCTGTTTATGCCATCCTGACAGGCATGGATAAAATTCATCTTATAAGAGTGGTCGTTATTGACTTCATATGAGGACTTTTGAGATTGTGAACCATGACATTCTCATCAGTGTTGTCACACGTCTTGGATTTGCAGGCTACCTCCAGTGAATTACCTTTAAAACAGGCTGTTGAAGATTAAACTTGGTGTGATAGTATCCTGCTTGAATAGGTTCATTTTTCAGTGGTTTGCCAGGTTTCTCACTCACTGCTTTTCTCTATCTTCTGAACATCATCTGTTTGATACACCCAAATATTATTGTACTGCTACACACAAATGACAGTGCTTTGTTGTACCTCTTCTTCATCAGCTAAAATCAAAGTAGCCATACACATTAACATGCATATCGACTTTGAGTGCCTGATAGAAAGAAAATTTACAGCATAACTAAAATCAGGAATTACTTTCACATTTTTGCACCTGAAGTTTTAAACGCCTAGATTGTAGCAACCTGGAAGCAAAGATAACCTTTAAATATCTTTAACTATCACTAGATTCATCCATCACATTTCCAACACAACTCATAGTCATTAAATTCCAAGCCAACAAGCACCTCAAAGCATGGTAGATGATGTGTAAATTATTTTGTATTAATTCACACAGACCTATAAAGCTATTGTAAGGATATCATAGTTTCATAAATTAAATGTGGCCTACAGTTGGTGTACTTCTCTGTCACTGACCTGAGTACCTTGAAGGTTTTGCTCAGTGCGTTCAAACTCTAGACAAAGCTGTATGGCTGCTTAGAAAAAAAAAAAACTCTTTCTTTTCAGCATTCTGTTTTTCAAACTATTTTATCATGACTCAGGTTCTCCTCTTCATTACAAATTAAAAATCAGAAAAGAACTTCAATATGTTACACTCTTTCAGTAAGGGTCAATAACATAGGAAGACCAAAAACTAACCCTAGAATTTACGGTTCTGTATGAGAATATCGACATTTCAAAATGTCGAAGCACATTTATTTGACACGAAAATGTCGAATGCTGAGTTTGTCGAATGGCCAAAACACCGATTTCTTTCCAAGGGAAAGAAATTGGAAGGCCAGCAGACAACATGAAATAAAAAAATAACATATTTAAGTGGGAGGCTTCACCCCCCCACACAACTCCTAACTAAATATTCTAACGCCAAGACCACACTACAGTCGGGGAAAGAGCAGGTGTGACAGAACAGTCAACCAATTTCTTTCCCTTGGAAAGAAATCAATGTTTTGGCCATTCGACAATCTCAGTGTTCGACATTTTCATGTTGAATAAAAGTGCCTTGACATTTTCAAATGTCGATAATCTGATATAGACCCAAATTTACAACTGGACCCTCTCAGCTATCACCTCCCCAACTAGCACCCCTTCTAAGTAGCTCCCTTCCCAAAGATATCTTGTAGTAAGATTACAGAACCCTCTTTCAAAATTAAGTTCTGCAAATGCGTAACAGAAGCAGGTAGTGAAACTGTAGGCTTCATACTTCTCAAAACTTCTGTCTGTCTGGTGCTCTACATATGACTACCTACATGTAAGTCAGTTTCTCCAATACTTAGTTTGGTACTGAATGATGCCTCTGATTGGTGCCAGTCCTTTTAGGCAGCATATGATTCATTACGGTGAAAGTATGCTTAATTTCTTATAATCTGATAATATGCTTCATTTTGACTATATCATGGTTGCAGCAGGACCTTCTCAGCTGTCACAAAGTATAATTCAGTGTGATTCTGATTCTTATAGTGCTCTCATTTATACTGTAACTAAACTCTTTGGTAATGGTTGTGTAAATAAACTTATACCATGCAATTTTTCTGCATTATATTCTTGCATAAATCTGTATGATTCCATTTTGCTTTTCCTTAAAGGGCTTTTACCATAAAGTGCATTTTCCTTTACAGTATATTTTCATTGAGTCCCAGCCATGTCTGAAGAAGATCCTGTATGAATCAGTCCACTGTTCCTTCACCAAGCCAATATATAAATACATACGTATCTACACACACACACACACACACACACACACACACACACACACACACAAACACACACACACACACACACACACACACACACACACACACACACACACACACACACACGCACACACATCATTAAATAAGAATACTCTGCTGTAGAGTTTGTATCATTGCCAAAGAAGCATGTCGTTACCTTCCAGCTCTTTGCTGTCACTTAAACTGATAGTGAAAGGACTGTTCCAGAACTAGAGACTGAGGTACTTAATTCTTACTATATCCCTTTTTATTACCATCTGTGCCCTGTGGTCCAGACAAATTTTAATCCAGAGCAAAGCTCTGGGACATCTCCATTCTTCTGATACATGTATGCAGTAGCTGATTAAGTGTATCATGTTTCCCATCCATGGACCCCACTTGTATTTTAGAACCATGCATAAATACAACTGTTATTTTGAAACAAGCTTTCTGTTTTAAACATATACTCCATACATTAGTGACATAATTTGATAAAGTAACATTTGCTTGAGAGTTTGCTTTAAATGTGAGTAGCCCACATTTAGTAATATGCATTTAGACTTCACAAGTTGCCATCCTTATAAGCAAAAGGAAAGTGTATTAAAGGGAGAATATATTTGGGCAGCATGGTGGTTCAATTTTCACCACAAGCTAATGAAATTACTAAAATTATTAGGAAAAAATGGAATATTTTGAAAACCAATCCCTCTATTTACCAGAAATTAGGACCAGAACCTTTATTTTCATATAAAACTGGGATAAATTTAAAACAAATTTTAGAAGTAAGCTCTAAGGGGATTTTACAGTTACCTGGTGAAAAGGGGACCTTGAAATGTGGGGCATGCCTGCAATGTAGTTACATCACGGAAGACAAATAAGTAACATTATACTGTTATTCCAGTTTGAGAGTGGAACTAGTGACAGGCAACTCTACAACTAAATATGTGATTTATCTGGCCAAGTGCTGTGGATGTTCAGCTTTCTATGTGGGGAAAATTGAACGTAACCTTGGAAAAAGAATATACGAGCATGTACATAGTATATTTAAATGTAACAAAAATAGTGCATTGCACAAAGACATTAGAATGTACACTTCACATAAGAATTTCTTATTTGGTATTTAAAAAAGAATTGATCCCAGGCCAAGAGAAGGTGATATTAAACTTTTATTAGAGTCTAAGGAAGTGAAGTGGCAAATTAAATTGAATGCTGCTTTTCCGCCAGGAATAAATAAAACTATTTCTATTCACCCTTTACTAGCATTGAGGGCAAACATGGCCTGTGTTACCCCAAGCTCTGAAATCCCATTACTAGCACACAGAGATCATTACAGAGCTATATCCATGCTAGCCTCCTTGTCAAAGAAATTTGAGCAAATGTTTGCTTCAGAAATTTAAAACTTCTTTTCATAGCATGAGCTACTCATAAAATCCCATTGTGGATTCCATAAGCACAAACAGCCCTCTGCCTGTTTATGCCATCCTGACAGGCATGGATAAAATACATCTTATAAGAGTGGTCTTTATTGACTTCATATGAGGACTTTTGAGATTGTGAACCATGACATTCTCATCAGTGTTGTCACAGGTCTTGGATTTGCAGGTTACCTCCAGTGAATTACCTTTAAAACAGACTGTTGAGGATTAAACTTGGTGTGATAGTATCCTGCTTGAATAGGTTCATTTTTCAGTGGTTTGCCAAGTTTCTCACTCACTGCTTTTCTCTATCTTCTGAACATCAGCAGTTTGATACACCCAAATATTATTGTACTGCTACACACAAATGACAGTGCTTTGTTGTACCTCTTCTTCATCAGCTAAAATCAAAGTAGCCATACACATTAACATGCATATCAACTTCGAGTGCCTGATAGAAAGAACATTTACAGCATAACTAAAATCAGGAATTACTTTCACATTTTTGCACCTGAAGTTTTAAATGCCTAGATTGTAGCAACCTGGAAGCAAAGATAACCTTTAAATATCTCGAACTATCGCTAGATTCATCCATCACTTTTCCAACACAACTCATAGTCATTCAATTCCAAGCCAACAAGCACCTCAAAGCATGGTAGATGATGTGTAAATTATTTTGTATTAATTCACACAGACCTATAAAGCTATTGTAAGGATATCATAGTTTCATAAATTAACTGTGGCCTACAGTTGGTGTACTTCTCTGTCACTGACCTGAGTACCTTGAAAGTTTTGCTCAGTGCATTCAAACTCTAGACAAAGCTGTATGGCTGCTTAGAAAAAAAAAAAAACTCTTTCTTTTCAGCATTCTGTTTTTCAAACTATTTTATCATGACTCCGGTTCTCCTCTTCATTGCAAATTAAAAATCAGAAAAAAACTTCAATATGTTACACTCTTTCAGTAAGGGTCAATAACATAGGAAGACCAAAAACTAACCCTAGAATTTATGGGTCTGTATCAGAATATCGACATTTCAAAATGTCGAAGCACATTTATTCGACACGAAAATGTCGAATGCTGAGTTTGTCAAATGGCCAAAACACTGATTTCTTTCCAAGGGAAAGAAATCGGAAGGCCAACAGACAACATGACATAAAAAACTAACATATTTAAGTGGGAGGCTTCACCCCCCCCCCCACATAACCCCTAACTAAATATTCTAACGCCAAGACCACACTACAGTCAGGGAAATAGCAGGTGTGACAGAACGGTCAACCACTTTCTTTCCCTTGGAAATAAATCAATGTTTTGGCCATTCGACAAACTCAGTGTTCGACATTTTCATGTTGAATAAAAGTGCCTTGACATTTTCAAATGTCGATAATCTGATATAGACCCAAATTTACGACTGGACCCTCTCAGCTATCACCTCCCCACCCACCACCCCTTCTAAGTAGCTCCCTTCCCAAAGATATCTTGTAGTAAGATTACAGAACCCTCTTTCAAAATTAAGTTGTGCAAATGCGTAACAGAAGCAGGTAGTGAAACTGTAGGCTTCATACTTCTCAAAACTTCTGTCTATCTGGTACTCTACATATGACTACCTACATGTAAGTCAGTTTCTCCAATACTTAGTTTGGTACTGAATGATGCCTCTGATTGGTGCCAGTCCTTTTAGGCAGCATATGATTCATTACGGTGAAAGTATGCTTAATTTGTTATAAGCTGATAATATGCTTCATTTTGATTATATCATGGTTGCAGCAGGACCTTGTCAGCTGTCACAAAGTATAATTCAGTGTGATTCTGATTCTTATAGTGTTCTCATTTATACTGTAACTAAACTCTTTGGTAATGGTTGTGTAAATAAACTTATACCATGCAATTTTTCTGCATTATATTCTTGCATAAATCTGTATGATTCCATTTTGCTTTTCCTTAAAGTGCTTTTACCATAAAGTGTATTTTCCTTTACAGTATATTTTCATTGAGTCCCAGCCATGTCTGAAGAAGATCCTGTATGAATCAGTCCACTGTTCCTTCACCAAGCCAATATATAAATACATACGTACACACACACACACACACACACACACACACACACACACACACACACACACACACACACACACACACACACACACACACACACACACACACATATCATTAAATAAGAATACTCTGCTGTAGAGTTTGTATCATTGCCAAAGAAGCATGTCGTTACCTTCCAGTCCTTTGCTGTCACTTAAACTGATAGTGAAAGGATTGTTCCAGAACTAGAGCCTGAGGTACTTAATTCTTACTGTATCCCTTTTTATTACCATCTGTGCCCTGTGGTCCAGACAAATTTTAATCCAGAGCAAAGCTCTGGGACATCTCCAGTGTTAGCTAATTTTCTAACATCTGTCTAAATCAAGATAGACAATTAATAAAATAATAAAATGGTTACCTTGACTTGTTCAAGCTATGTCTGTTTGGTTTTGATTTCATGAAGTGGTTTTGGCTCAAGGTATTGTTTTTTTATGATGTCTTTGCTCAGTATTGTATTCTCATTAAGAATTTGCTCAGTATTGTATTCTTATGTTGTGTTTGCACAGTATAGTATTCTCATGTTGTGTTTGTTCAGTATTGTATTCTCATGTTGTGTTTGCTCAGTATTGTTTTCTCATGTTGTCTTTGCTCAGTATTGTTTTCTCATGGTGTGTTTGCTCAGTATTGCTTTCTGATGGTGTGTTTACACAGTATTGTTTTCTCATGGCATCTTTGCTCGGTGCTGTTTTCTCATGGGGTGTTTGCTCGGTGTTGTTTTCTCATGGTGTCTTTGCTCAGTGTTCTTTTCTCATGGTGTCTTTGCTCAGTGTTCTTTTCTGATGGTGTGTTTGCACAGTATTGTTTTCTCATGGCATCTTTGCTCGGTGCTGTTTTCTCATGGGGTGTTTGCTCAGTGTTGTTTTCTCATGGTGTCTTTGCTCAGTGTTCTTTGCTGATGGTGTGTTTGCACAGTATTGTTTTCTGATGGTGCGTTTACACAGTATTGTTTTCTCATGGCATCTTTGCTCGGTGCTGTTTTCTCATGGGGTGTTTGCTTGGTGTTGTTTTCTCATGGTGTCTTTGCTCAGTGTTCTTTTCTGATGGTGTGTTTGCACAGTATTGTTTTCTGATGGTGTGTTTACACAGTATTGTTTTCTCATGGCATCTTTGCTCGGTGCTGTTTTCTCATGGGGTGTTTGCTCAGTGTTGTTTTCTCATGGTGTCTTTGCTCAGTGTTCTTTTCTGATGGTGTGTTTGCACAGTATTGTTTTCTGATGGTGTGTTTACACAGTATTGTTTTCTCATGGCATCTTTGCTCAGTGCTGTTTTCTCATGGGGTGTTTACTCGGTGTTGTTTTCTCATGGTGTCTTTGCTCAGTGTTCTTTTCTGATGGTGTGTTTGCACAGTATTGTTTTCTGATGGTGTGTTTGCACAGTATTGTTTTCTCATGGCATCTTTGCTCGGTGCTGTTTTCTCATGGGGTGTTTGCTCGGTGTTGTTTTCTCATGGTGTCTTTGCTCAGTGTTCTTTTCTGATGGTGTGTTTGCACGGTATTGTTTTCTGATGGTGTGTTTGCACAGTATTGTTTTCTCATGATGTCTCTGCTTTGTACTGTTTTCTCATGATGTCCTTGATCAGTACTGTTTTCTTATGATGTCGCTGCTCAATATTGTTTTCTCATGATGTCTCTGCTTTGTACTGTTTTCTCATAATGTCTTTGATCAGTACTGTTTTCTCATGATGTCGCTGCTCAGTATTGTTTTCTCATGGTGTGTTTGCACAATACTGTTTTCTCATAATGTCTTTGATCAGTACTGTTTTCTCATGATGTCTCTGCTGAGTATTGTTTGCTCATGGTGTGTTTGCACAGTATTGTTTTCTCATGATGTCTCTGCTCAGTATTATTTTCTCATGATGTCTTTGCTCACTACTTATTTATTGCAGTGATGGTTTTAGACTTTTTTTCTTAATGTTGATTCTGTTCCATGGCTGAAAGTTATTTGCTAAAGAGCAATCATTCTTTTCATGTTCTAAGAATTGTTGCATTTTCTGCAACTTGGAGCAACCTCTGGTATGACAATATGTAAGCTAGGGAAGAGTGTGTGTGGAAAAATGTTTATTTTGAGCTACAAATTTCTGTTCTTCTTGAGTATATGTGCTTAATGCTTATATAAAACAGTTTTTATTATGCAGAAAAGCATGTGCTATTGTGTTTTGAGCTCATGCAATTTAGGACCCCTAATAATATAAGTTATAGGTATGTGTTCACAGGAACACAACCACTAAGCCAACAATAAATCTATATAAATACCTGTTTTAAGCAAGCATAGCTATATGATAAAAGAGTGCTCCTGTGGGTGTGTAGGTAAGGTTTAAGTAAATATGATGAAATTTAATGACAATGACATTTAGACAATACACTGACAGTATAATACTAACACTACAAGCAAAATAACATAGAAGGTTAAGTGTTATGATGGAAGTTGTACAGTTATCTGGCCAAGTCACTTTGCTTCAGCTCAAAGAACTGCAATGGATCAGGCACACAAGAACAGCAGGATAAAGGATATAGGAAGCAGCATCCTAGAGGATAAGTCAAAAGCATAAGTGCTGAGGCTGAAATATTTAAAAGATAAGGATGTTTGTGGTTCAAGTCCCATCTAAGTCAGTATTAATGTCATTGGAAATTGTAACTAAATGTATTGCTGCTTCAGAAAACACTGTACACTAATACCTAAGCTCTTACAGAGTGATTGTACCTGCCTTTTAATGTTTTGTTTAATCTACTAATACTGCAGTAGTAAATTTAACAGTCTGAGCTTTATGTCATAAGGTCTGCTAATTCCAAAAGAACCGTGTGTTTTTTTTTTAAACTGGCCTTTTAATTGATCACCCTGTCCTCAGTCAGGGGCAGATAAGCAGTATTTCCAGAAAAATGAGATTTAGTAAGTAGTCTATACTTAAGAAAAAAATATAAACTGTTTTTTTTCAGAAGGCAAACTGCTTGCCAGAAATTATTCCATGCAATAAATCACAACAGCATATATTTAGATAATTAAAGAAAAAGTGAAAAATATTGAAAACGACCGAATGTGACTTATTGTCTACTTCATTTGTGACATCTGACTTGTAATGTTCAGAACAAATTAGAAAAGCCAACTGAAATTATGTACACTATTCTCTTTCACATTATCTTGTGAAACATCTTGAGTTATGGATCTCATTGTTTATTTTTAACCATCCCAGCAGCACAGATGAAATGAAAGGTTTGTGCTCAGCTGAACAGTAAATTATATTCTTCCTGGTTTTTATGTATCTGCTATTTGGTAAACAGAGTCAGTGAATTAAAAGCAAGGCGCTGCAATATGCAGCAGATTTAATTAAAGCAGCAAGAAAGACTTAGACAGCTGCAAAATATTATATTTTTAGCAAATTCAAAGTCTGCTGGCTTGCTTTGTAAAGATTTTAGAAAAGTGAGTAACCTGAAGAATTCATTAAAATTAATTCCATTTCAAGCTTTTAAGAGAAGACTGGAGTAAAGCGATTACTGTTTAAATAACAGTAAATTAAAATCCATAGCAAACTGAAGCTCATTTTAAACTGAAACTTAGGAAGCTAGAAAGTAAAACACTGTCAGAAAACATCACTAAAAGTATTATCTTACTTGTGAATTGATGAAACTCACCAAACAGCTGCAATGCTTTTCAGCAACATCTTAAAACTTCTTCACATGCTAATCACATGGCTTAATAGTCAATCCCTTAAAGGAACGCAGCAACCCAAAGAAGAGAGTTGGTTTGGTAAGGTTACCTCAATGAAAATAAAGAAAAGATTTTGCAAAGTACATTGCTGTTTAAGTTTGTGTATAACTGTGGTGCATTTATGTTTTTCTTGCCCATCAACACTTTACTATGGCCATACAAGTTAGCAGGGCATCACAGCACACATATAATAATATAAACAGCATCACAACAGATGTATAATAGTACAAGCAGCATCACAGCTCATATATAATAATATAAACAACATCTGCAGCAGATGTATAATAATGTAAACAGCATCACAGCACATATGGAATAATATAAATAGCATCACAGCAGGTGTATAATAATATTAAGAGCATCACAGTACATATATAATAATATAAATAGTATCACAACACATATATAATAATGTAAACAGCATCACATCATGTATTTAATAATAGTAAGAGCATCACAGCACATATATAATAATGTAAACAGCATCACAGCAGACGTATATTAATATTAAGAGCAGAGACACTGCCTTTCTCATAATAAACAATCAGTAGCCTGTGGTGGCACAGTAAGAAGCATTGCTGCATCACAGTGCTTGGTTTGCCAGTTACACTCTTGGCTGGGGCATGTTCTATGAAGGGTTTGCACGTCCTCCCTGTGTCTGCGTGAGCTTCTATCAGCATCACACTGATGCGCTGTATGTGACTCTCCAAATCACCACTAGGTGTGCATTATGTATGTGAGTGAGTGTCTGGGTGCATCTTGTGAAATATAGGTGCCCTATCCAAGACCATTTGCTGTGCTTTAGACAGTGAGTTTTGGGACAGGATCTGTCTGTCCCTTGACCCACAGATACACACTATGACTATGGGTCTGCATTTATCAGAGGAAGAGGTGTTATACATTTTGTCATGGGAAAAACAGTAGAAAATATCTATTTAGTCAGTGTATATTAAAAGGAAGATTTTGGATTTACTGGCAGTATAGCAGCTTAACAACTCAATGTTTTGTAGGTTCCACTCTTGCCTGGCAGGATAATAAAATACTAGACATTCTGGAAAATTAATGAGCCAGTATGATAGAAGTTTTCTGTTCTATTCACCATTTTTTTTACTTATGCTGTGAAGAGCACTTTTGGCTAAAAGCAAAGACTGAAATAATACTAATTTCATAGACTTTAATCATACTTTGACTTAGGAATGAGATCCATTCCCACTGTTGTATTAGAAAGCCAAAAGACGTGGAGAAATTAAACCAGGAGAACCTAGTCATGGCAATAGCTGAGATGAACCCCCCCCCTCCACCAATATCCTTAGAGAATAATTGTCCAAAGCCTACTAGAATTTTTTACACTGTTGTCTATAATGGCCAATTACCAAAGCTGAACCTCTGATACGCAGAGTTAATTGAATATTCTACCAGTAAAGCCAGGCATATAGTGGAAATACTTATCTCCCATTCTGATGTCTTCCATGAATATTAAGGTGATTTCCAGATAGTCAGGCAGACAGCCACTCACATGGAATCAATAACTGAAGAGTTGGAATTTAAATTAAATTACTTCATATACAGAGCATGTCTACAGAAATCTCTACCTTCTAGGCAGTCCATATAAAGCAGTGTTGAGTGACTGCTCTGACTTCATAAACATTTACTTCACAACTGGACTATTTTTCCAATGATATTTTTGATGGTGATAGACTCCATAGGACAGTTACCACTCTCCAAACATAACGCCAGGTCTCTGTGATACTTTCTGATGTGTTGCCCAGCCTTTGGTTTAAAGGAAGAAGCCTTGAAATCCCTGTAAATGCAAGGGAAATAGCTATAATTTCAGAAGCAATGGATATTTTGTGAACAGGACTTCAAACCAAGCGTTAGGAGATAAAGGAGATTTTTGTAAGCCAGTGTTTCACCAGTGTACAGTTTGCAAACTTTGAATTCTGACTGCTTTATTCAGTGATGCTTATATATATTTTTTCTAGCAGATGGCAGGTCCTAAGGTTCTTTCTGTGATGGTGATATATTGGAAGTGTCAAATGTCCAACACGGTGGCAGTCATGAGCTTGTCTGAGACACAATCGACTAAGAGAGATATCTTGGATGTATAACATTCTGGATCCAAGAAATAGACAGTGCCCTTTAATATCTTGTTGCAGGAGAATGCAGCAGAAAGACAATACTTTCCTCTCCCCGGGTCAATAATTTGAAGTTTTACATTCAAAGAATACCCACTATTCATTTTTACATGGTTGGCTTTCATCAGTTGGGCTGAGATCATTATATACACAAAAACAACATAAAACTAGCTTGTAGAATTTGGCTTCATCACTGGGTGAACAGTTAATTATACTAGTTTACTTATTTTTGTTTGTTTCTATGCTTCATTTTTCCCATTCCACTCACTTGTTCTTCTTATGAGGCTAGAACCAGGCTCCCTGGTTAGGATACAAACCCTTTAAACCATTCTTTTCCCTAGGCAGGCTAAAAGCCTAGTCAGACCATTTATTCCCCTTAGAGGTGAGAGTCTGGTGTTAGAGAAAGGGAATCAGTCTGCATATTATGTTGATTCCCTTCCATCTTCCAGCATAACTCCACCTCATGGTGGCTGAGACGCTGCACTGCTGCTATCTGAGAGGGCAAATGTGTAACTAGCACACATGATCAAATTTCCCAGCTTCAATGTAAGTATGGCATCACCTTGACACATATGTAGACAACTAGCCCCATTCTGCTGGAATGTGGCAATGGGCACACTTCTACCCTACCCCCTGCCTGTTTTTCAGCTTCTCATGTCCCTACTCAAACATGGGTTATCTGGGATGTAATCACTGATTTATCCCTCTAATCCACAGACCCTGCCAACCTATTCTTTTTATTTTCTTTTATTTTTATTTTATTGTCACATATAATCTGAGTGAAAGATTCCCCTACTTTTGGGAGACTGATTCATTCCACTGCTTAAGTGTAAAGCTGACTTTTCTCCTGCATAACAAGGTCAAACATAGCTTTGTTAATGTCTGTGAGACTTGTTTGGATTTTTTTAGGCTATAAAAAGTACTACTGCTACATTCTGGGCAAAGACAGATGGTCATCCAAGTGTTCTTGTTTCTACATATTATGTATGTACTATAGACTTGCCTATTAACCTTTCCCCATAGTTTTTCAACAAATTTAATAGGGTAATTTTGCCTTAATCTAATAAAAAAGAAGGCATAGAGTTTCCTGGGAAAGAATTATATTTTACTCCTTATGTGGAGGAGCTCTATTATAAGGCCATGCAAGCCTGATAAATTTGCTATTGACTGATGGACTCCTGGTTTTACTGGAAGACTCTGGCCCATTCTCAAGGCATTGAAACAGAGGGCTAATTAATAGAAACAGTACTGATTAACGAATGACTTAGCAGGGCAAACCTTTCTTCTCTTGCTTGATATGCAGCTGTTTAAGGAGCTTTCTGTCTCCTCAGTTGGAAAGGATGGCTTTAAGACCTAAAGCTGATTAGGCAGGTACTGTATGGAATGGACAGGTACAGTAATCTATGCCAGTGATTTTGTGTTATTCCTGTACTGCAGTACTGGGGGAAAAAATGACTGCGGGACAGGAGTTTGTCTTGTAAGCCTAGCTGATACCCATACATCAGCTTCTTTCGCCTTATTCCATTTGCTGGCTGACAGGACTGATAATTTGAGCTTTGTCCAAAAGTTAGTTTTCTAGTTGGAAAAGTATCCATGCTGGTTTTGTTATTGGTATGATCCTGTTTAGTATGTTATTTTAACAATTAAAAATTGAAATTACTGATTATATGAATTTGCTGAATACTGTGACTTATGAGCTATAATCTAAAATGTCACAGTGATGACAATCAATAATTGCAGCTAACTTTGACAGACTTAAGTGAATGGTATAAATTAAAAAGAAATAATCATAGAAAAGTTAACATTTCTGCATTACAAAGCATCTATCATGCCTAGAACCTTCACTATTTGAAAGGCTGAGAAACACGTATTTCTTTTTTCAAGGACCTGGGCTGGGAAGCATTTTTGGAGGAAATCTAAATTTTAATCACAACATATCATGTATTGTTAGAAATATGGTATCATTCATACTGAACTTAAGATTTTAACTCCTAGAAGCTATAATATCCTGTTTCTATTGTACAAATCTCTATTACATCTCATCGTAGAGTTTAATGATACATTACCGCTACAGTAAATCCCATCTTTCACATTCTGAATGCATGCAAATGTATTTCACAAGACAAATATATAATGATAAAGATTTCTAATAAGAGACTGTTGGTACTTTCTTTATTCATTTACATATAGGTTTATTGGGAGTGGATTATACAAGCTTTCTTAGTTATAAATAATCATTTCATATTATAGTTTCCTGACCTTGAACTACAGCATGAATCTAAAACTACATAGGAATGAGAAACCTTGATAAATTTGTCACTGCCTTAGACTAAGAGAAAATGTATGCTTTGCAAGATTTTATAAGCAATTGCCACTAGATTTAAGAATGGCTAAATCATGTGTCAGTTTAAGTGTGAGCAAGAAAGTCTCTTAATATGTCCAATAATATTTTAATAATACTACCTAACCCACATTTTCATTATGCACCCCTGCTCTCTCCCTCTGTTTAAGCCCTCCTGCTCCCACCAGGCGAATCTGTATCTAGATGCAGCTGCCTTACTCACAATAATGTATACCTGATGCTATAATTTTTTCAGGTATCTTCCCTTAGCGTGTATGTATGTATGACAGCTTTATTTATCTAACACTGATGGATACCCAATGATGTAAAAAATGTAAGTTGCTTTAAGTACTAGTCATCTACTATCTATTGTTTGTAAATGCATCTGTATGTAGCCAACTGTTTAGTTTTATATTGTCTCTGTATGTAACCATGATTTCTCTGGACTTTTATCTTCAGGCCTCTGCTACGAAAGAACAATTCTTGCCCAGTGAAATTATCCTGGTTAACAAATGGCAAGAAAGAAATAATCTGACATGAGTGCTGAGAGTTCTGTGGTTTGAGTTCTTTGCAGAGAGCAGTTCTGATAGGAAAGTTAAGTGGGGTAGATATAGTAAAACATTGACGATAAGTTTTTGTCTCTGCATGGAATAATCATGTAGCTAGATTAAGAACTGTAATTTGTGCTTGTGGAAATATATTGTTATCCTGATTCGGGACAATGGGTCTGGATGAGTGTGAAGTTATGTGTGAGTGTCCTTAACTTTTCATAATAGTTTTGGTTTGGCTTTAAAGGAAACTAATAAGTTATTTCATATAGTAAGAAGAAAGCAAAATATATATTTGATAGAGCAAATATGAATACAAATATGTCTAGGCTGCAGTGCTACTGTACTAACAGAAAACTAATTGTATGTGAAGGAAATAGGAACTACAAGAAAGCCTAATTTTCAATGGTCTATTTATCTGTTTTAATAAGAAAATTGACACTGTTAACATGTCATTGTGTATTTTGTTTTGATAAGTCGATATGTTCAGATTATTGAAGTGGTTCCTCCAAAGTACAATTTCTTAGCTGAAGCATTTTCATTAAAATATAATTTCTGAATATTATTGTGATTTTTAGATATTATTGTAGGCCATCATCTTTGTGAAAAACGTGAATCCAAGATACAGAAATACAGATAAGTACATATGTATCTTGTCTTGTTACTTTCTTTCTTTCATTGTATCCTAGGATTTTTTGTATACATGGATATGCTTCAACTTTCTAGGTCTCTTCTTGCATCTGAACATCCAAGTATGTACAGAATCTATAATTATAATAAAAGATCGTATTTATTTTTAGACCATTTATCTGCAGTTGGCCAGTAAAGGTCCAGGTTAAATTTTAATAGCTTGTCCCGATAATCATTTGCCAAAGGAAGATGCAAGGCCCCATGATAGAATGGCAGAATGATGCCTTCCTCTTAACAAATGTGTTCCCTGCCCTTTACAGAAGGATTCAGTTCACAAAAGGACATTCAGCTCACAGACTAAATAATAAAGATCCAGACTGTTTCACTAGTAGACATGCTTTCTTCCAGTTTCTAAACCTATCGTTGACAGAGGTGGGTTTTCCAAGTATCAGTGACTTAATTCTTGAGCTAGCAATTATTTTTAAACACTTAAATACTAATGAACCTGAAAGGGATTACAAAAGGTCATAGACTAGTCAAGTGGATTAAAAGAGTAAGAAATTAAACCACTAACCTTTCTATAAAACTATTCTTCATGTGTGTGTGTGTGTGTGTGTGTGTGTGTGTGTGTGTGTGTGTGTGTGTGTGTGTGTGTGTGTGCGTGTAGGTGTGCAGAATGCATCTTTCAATAATCCACATATGATCACATTTTGATGCATGTAAAATTAATGTCTTGCTATACTGTTGGTATGCATTAGTCAAGTAATAAAGACTAAAAGAGATGGTTTCATGTGTGCTATGTAGGGCTATATATTGTACGAATAAAGGCAAATAATTAAATGCTAATCAACCGATAAATGCAGCTCATTTTTGTTTCCTTCACAGATGCAATTAGTGTTATGAAATGGGTTAAACTTAAAACTGAATTAAATGCAGTAGTAACAGTTTAGAAAATAATATTAATAATAGCAGTATTTGTGTATGTGTGTTTGTGTATGTGTGTGATTAACTGATTTACATGTGTCAGCCATCTCAGTCATTACGGCTACATCTTATCCATAAAGCTCTGCTAAGCAAAATTCTGTTTTTCCATCCATGTTATGACATTAACTGCTTCTTGAATTAAATGTTTTAACATATTCTTGCATCTATAAATATGTGTATGTATAAATATATATATATATATATATATATATATATATATATATATATATATATGGGTCTACCTCAAGTCAGTGAAATTACATTTCTCCGAAATGTAATTTCACGAGTTCATTTTTCCGAAAGTGCATTTATCCAAAAATACACTTTCACAAAAAAAGATTAAATGAACGCCAACTAAAAAAAAAAACAAAAAACAAAACAAAAAAAAACATAACAACACTAAACACACATCCGCTTCTTATATATTCTAACACCGAGATTGCACTACAGTGGGGAAATGGGAATATTCCCTTCTCTTCACCATATCGCAATCTACAACAACAAGTTCTCTTGCTGTTCATTTAATTGTTTTTTTCACGAAAGTGCATTTTCACATAAATGCACTTTCAGAAAAACAGACTTGTGAAATTACATTTCAGAGAAATGTATTTCATTGGCTCGAGATAGACCCATATATATATATATATATATATATATATATATATATATATATATATGTGTGTGTGTGTGTGTGTGTGTGTGTGTATGTGTATAACGGCTAGCACCTGAAAAGGAACTAAATGAAGACCAAATAATGGACTCTTATATTTAGTGTTTTCATCCCAATCTTTTAGTAACATGAACTTCAGACAGCCAGTGCCATGATCATTTCATGAGTTAATACTGACAGCTTCTTATGGTGTTTTTGCACCTTTCTTACATTGCTGCTTTTCTGTCACAGGTATGTTGTTAATTAAGACTGACTTTCCTTCTGAGTGTTTCTTTTTCATCAGAGGATGTTTTTAATGGCTAGCAGAGGTGGTGGAGTGGTGTGTTTTGTCAATTTTTTTTTTTTTGGCTAACTGAATACAGGACAGTAAGTAGACAGTGAACTTGCTTCCTGCACCTGGAAGAATGGGTAATGATTAGCTGTATCAAAGAGTTTAAATGTGGACCCTTTCTTTGTACAGTTTCACTTGAGCACTCCTTCTGATATGCACCAATCC
>NC_056737.1:505784444-505794444 GCF_019279795.1 Protopterus annectens
ACTAACATTATGCAGTCCATTTTGTTTAACAATACAAACTACTCTCCTTGTTCAAGAAACCAGATTCACATAGCTTACCAGAGAATTGATAGATTTTTGTATGAATATTTGATGGACCAGAGGATCACAAGGGCAGTTTATGATTTTTTATTGAATAGTCACCCCAAAATTCCTGTAATCTTTGGCATACCTAAAGTACACAAAAACCTAGAACATCCACCTTTTAGACCAATTGTAGCAGCAGCTGGATCCAAAACCTACAATGTATTCGTATATGTGGATAGGAAAATTAAACATGTTGTTGATTCATGTCCACACTTGGTTAAGGATTCATGGGATTTTCTTGGTCAACTTAAGAATGATTTGTGGAGTGCAAAAGGATATCTTTTGACCATTGATGTAATGGATTTGTTTACCTGTATTCCCAAACACAAAGGTTTAGCCTATTTCGAGGAGACATTATTTAGTTTGTTCCATTTAGATTGTGACGAGGTTAACCTAATATGTGAAATAATGGGACTTATTCTGGAAAATAATTACATCTTTTTTGAGGGTGAATATTTTCAACAGTTTAGGGGTGTAGCTATGGGAGCAGCATGCACCCCAACCTATGCCAACCTTGTGTTACTGGGATGGGAAAGAGAACATGTGTTCAAAAGTGAATTTTATGATAGTATTTCTTACTATTGTAGGTTTTTGGATGACATTTTTATTTTGTGGAAAGGAACAGCAGAAAGTATTTCTGCTTTCATCCAATACCTTAACGAGACTACCAAATTTTTAAAATTCACTTTTCAATTTGATTCCCATGAAATTAGTTATTTAGATACCAAAATTATTAAAGATAAAGACAAATTTATATCTAGAATATTTTGTAAGAAAACTTTTTGTAACAATTACTTACACTTTGACAGTTATCACCCTTTAGTACAAAAGAGAAGTATTATTAAAGGACAGGCCATCAGGGTAGCCAGAATGACTTCCTTGAAGGAAGATGTGTTATCTGAATTTGAATTTTTAAAGAGCATGTTTTTGGATAGAGGGTACCCCTTGGAATTATTTGATAAGACGCTTATAGAAGTTTATAAGGCATGGGGGAAAAAATATATTCCCTTATTAGGTAAAGGTTTGAATATAAACATAGACCCAGAGGAGAATGTTGAAAAAGTAAATGAATTCAACTTTGAACAGACATGTATTATACAGTTTAGTCCTCTATATCAGCAAGTTAAAGAAGTTTTATATAAAAACTGGAGTATTTTCAAGGTTGATCATGAAGTTTACCAAGTGGTGGGGGAAAAGCCTGTGTTTACTACAAAAATTGGGTTTATCATCAAAAGAATTTTGGAAAACAGGCACAATCAACTTGTAAAAACTTAAACAACAAATGGCAGTAGACCCTGTGGCAGATGCAATTACCGTTCTTATAGTTTACAGGGAGTAGGATTTGTTTAGAAAATAAAAACAAAAGTGTAGTTTACCTGAGGAGAGGTAACTGCTATTCTAACAAGTTAATATATATTGCTAGGTGTAATACCTGCAGTTCCTTCTATATTGGGAAGACAGAAAGGTCTTTCAAGGCAAGAATATATGAGCATTTATATGATATAAGAAAACAAAAGGACACAAATGCTTTGTATAAACATAGTATAACGTGTAACGGTTATACAGGTTTTTAATTTGCTATTCTTGACACGGTCAATTTGGAAGCCAGGGGTGGAGATTGGCAAAACCTATTGTATAAGAAAGAATTATTATGGCAATTGAGATGAGCAGCAAATTTCCCCCCTGGTTTGAATGACCATTTAAACTTGGCCCCTATTTTAAAAGAAAAAGCAGAACACATTTAAGTATTTTTCTGTAGAAACAGTATTTTCATTGTTTCACCTGTTTTTGCTGCTTTCATTTGTTTTTATATTTTTGTAATAATTCTTTATAAATGAAAGACTGTAATGAGGGTAATAGAGAGTTGAAAATATAAAATTCCATTCATTTGGTTTGCTTCAATTTAAGGCACTGTTTAACACCTTTAAATAACAATTGTTTTAACTGTTATTAACTGTTGTGATGATTCAACCAATCACAGGCAAGTCATTTGTATAAAAGTGGTTTTTAAAGTTGTTTTAGTGAATTCTGATGAAGTCAAGTCAGATTAACGAAAGCGCTTAATTTCTGTGATTTATTAAAGAAGATTTTGGACTCGCAACAGTAGTGCTTTTTTACTTGGTTCATTTGTTCTTATTGAGCACTATTGCACCATATATCTTTGGTTCATATATCTTCTTATTCTATCAACTTTCTAAGTCTGTAAGAGCAATGTTTAAAAAGTGTCCCTATTTTTTTGGTCTTTGTCCCACTTTTACTTATGGCATTGTCCAGATTTCTTGCTCTAAGAGATTGAGAGGTATGTTGTTAGACCCTTATATATCTACTTTTCTTTCACACTTTATTTAGTTCTTTGCGATAAGGAAGGCAGAATTTCTAGTTACATGCAGATTGAGTGCTTGAGCCATGCAAATAGTTGTGCTTAACTGCTATAAAGCCTAAAGTATACTTGGTCTCATACATAAAAATCTGCATATTTGCAAACACATCCATCCATCTGTCTATCTATCTATCTATCTATCTATCTATCTATTTGTCTATCTATCTCTTTATCTATCTACATACGTGCACACACACATGCACACACACACACACACACACACACACACACATACACACACACACACTCACACACTCACTCACACACATGGTTACAGTTAAAAATGCGAAAAAGACATTTTGTTGAAATAGTTTTGGTAGTGAAAAATACTGCATGCTCAAAAATGTTAACAGTTCATTTCATTGAATGTTGAAAGATCATTTTTGTAGTGTTTGTTGGTAGGATTATGAAATTGAATGTTCAACTGAAAATTGTTTGTGGGTCATGCATACCTCTCAACTGTACAGATTTTCACAGAATGTCCAGATTTCTGCCTTACATTTTTGGTCACTTTTTCATAAAATTGCGGCTTTCTGGCAAATTAGTGGCAAATCATTAAAGACTGAAGTTAGAAAATAATGACAGACATTTGAGTTTTAGACTTCATGCCCTTCAAAAAAATTCATGCTAGGGTGTGGCCAAGGATGAACACATGAGAGCAGCAGATTTTTGTAGCTCCACCATGACATCATAATCAGGGAAATTTACCATCAAAACTTATCTAATGGAATTTATTTCTTCATAAAATCATTTGAAATATCATTTTCTACAATAATATCCAAAAAAGAAAGAAAACTTGACTGATTTTCCTGTCAGAAATCTTCTTGGAAATTTCTCACTCATCTCAACTCCTCAAAATAAGCTACAGTAAAGCTAACAACCAGGATTCTACCCTTAAGAAAGAACTTCAGGCATTACTACTAAACATGCAAGAACTGACAACTAAAATAGATAGAATTGATTCTAAAACAGACAACATCAAAGAAAAAATGACCAAACAAATGGACATATTACATGAAGACTTACAACAGCAAAAAACACAGATTTCAGGTATAGAAGATGCTCTCAATGACATGGACAGTAGAATTAAAGGAGAAATGAACATTGAATTTCTACTCAAACAAAACACTCATCTCCAGTCTAAATTGGATGATTTGGAAAACAAATCTCGATGTAATAACACAAGGATCTTTGGACCACTAGAAGGCATAGAAGGTAATAACATTATAACTTTTTTAAAAACTTGGCTACCAAAAACTCTAGATCTATCTGAGGCATTTTCTTTCAGTAAAGAGAGTGCCCATAGATCTCTATCTTTCTCTGCAACTAAAAAGAATATTCCTAGATCAGTTATAGTAAAATGTTTATCTTCATTTGATAAAGAGATGGTGTTAAAATCTGCATTGGCAAAAGCACCTTTAAAAGTTAATGATGCAGTAGTGCACTTTGATAATGATTATTCCACTCTGGTGATATCTAAAAGGAAAACCTTCTTGCCACTGATAAGAGAACTAAAAAAGGTATAACTGAAAACACATCTTTTGTTCCCTGCCATACTAAAAATCTTCTTACCTGATGGCCCTAAAATGTTTGAGGATTTGGACACTGCCTTGGCTTATATTAAAAAACATAAAATATTGGACAAGATAGAAGAAATGGAATGGGCAAGCCCTTTGTTGAAAAGACTGGCATCAGGCACAACTTGGAAGGCAGCAAACAAGCAAAACAGACTAAAAAAATAAATGAATGACTTGTTTTACAGAATTCTGATTATTTTATGTAAACTTCCTTCTTCCCTCAAGTAATCCACAAACAACATAAGATCACCACAAAGCTTCTAAAGTCCTTAAAATATGCAACTTGTTATACTAACAAATTTTCTTCCCAAGGAACAAGTAACCAGATATAATTTTTATTTGTTGCTTTTTAATCTCTCTTTCTGAGATCAAAGGTTAGTAACAAGTTATATTCATTTAATTTTACTAAAAAATATTTCCCCCTTTTTTATTTTTATTATTATTTCTTTTTTAATCTATTCAAAATATTGCTATGTTTAGTACTGTTTAGTTATAATTGCTTAACATTATAAAACTGAGACAGTTTAAACTCATTACAACAACTAACATGCTATGAATTATAAACAGCTGATTTTACAAAATAAATATAAATGCAGCATTTTATGCTTAGATACATTAGCAGATCAATGATTAATATATGCACCACTGTATTCCTTGATATAGTAATAGATGAATGGTGTAGTATAAGCATGCATTTTTTTTTTGGGGGGGGACAGTTATACCCTTATAATTTTGATATGTGTGCTCTTATAACATTGTGTAGCTTAGGAACTGCTATAGGGTTCATGTATGTTGTAAATAGACTTATAGTGTTTTCTATGGCCTGATATTACTGAGGCCTTGATTCCCAAGGCTTGTGGAACACCTTGAACTGTCTCTACAGTACAGAGCCTTATTACACTCAAAATGTATTATTTTGACTTACTTTCAGCTATCCTGTGGAACAAATCCATACCTATTCCCAAAATTATTAAGACATACAAGGATGACAAGGGAATGTTTTGCATGGTCACAGTATAGATTAATAGAAAGATTTTTACATTTATCAACATATATCGGATACCAGGCATAGGTATTACCACAGTGAAACAGCATTTCAATCAAATAGTACTCCACTCTAAAGGAGACATCATATTAGCAGGTGATTTCAATTGTACTCTATATGATAATGATACTACTACCCTTGGAAGAGGAAAATTACAGCTAGAACAAAACATCTAAAAGACTTTATTAACTTATATCATTTGAATGATATTAATAATCAAGCTGATACTAAGTCACTACCATATACTTTTTTTTCCAACAGACACAGGTCTTACTCTAGAACAGATAGAATTCTGATCTCTAACCAACTTGTAAAAGATTTATCTAAATCTATGATAATTTCCTGCCCCATATCGGACCATAATTCTATTACTTTTGAACTTATGGTAAATGTAACACACAATACCCAGATTAGAAGAATTCCTGCCTACTTAACTCAACTAAAAGACTTCAAAGAATTTATAAATGAGGAGACAAAAAACTTCCTAGAAATAAACACTACACCAGATATTTTGATTTTATATATATATATATATATATATATATATATATATATATATATATATATATGGGAAGCTCTAAAATCATATCTATATGGGCAAAGTATAAGATGGTATAATAATAAAAGGAAAACATGGGACAAAGATCTTCTAGACATACAGAATAAGCTAGATACTTTTAAGCTCAATAGTAAGGGAGATATCACAAATAAAAATATTATAAAAGAAATAAATAAGTTAAATGAGAAGTACAAAGAAATTTTAAATCACAAAATTAAAATAACCCTAGAGAAATACAAATTCCTAACATATTCAATACATCCCAATTATTTAAATAAACTTAAAAATAAAACAAAAAAGACTTAACAAACAAAATCATATCAAAGAGATTTTTTCCTTGGGGAAAAATGTTTTTCTAATTTATCAGAAATTCTAGATGAGTTTAAAGATTACTTTCATAAAATAAACAATGACAGAGTTAATATGGACCCAAAAGATAAAATAAAGAAATTCATTACCACATACATGGGGAAAAGCTTAATAAACAACAGATTGAGTCATTGGATAAGAGCATCTCATATACAGACATTGTCACTCAAATAAACAAACTCAAGTTAAACAAAGCACCAGGTAATGACAGTATAATTCCCGAGATTTACAAAATATTCTCTAAAAATGTCCACACATTAATACATAATGCTTTCCTGGCAGCTCAGACTGAATTTACTATCCCCCCATCTTGGAAATATACTTTTATCTCACCAGTTCTGAAATCCAATAAAGACCCTACAAGATGCTCATCATATAGGCCCATCTTACTGCTCAATGTTGACTACAAGATGTATATGAACATATTTGCTGACAGATTAAAGACAATTCTTCCAAACATTACTGACATAGATCAAACAGGCTTTATTATAAATAGAAATACTTTTGACAACATAAGAAGAACATTAACTTTAATAGATTATGCAAATAAAAATAAGATGGATCTGACACTAATTAGCCTTGACATAAACTCAGCCTTTGACTCTGTGAGCTGGGACTACTTGTTTATCTTGCTAAGGTGTACAAAATTCTCTGATACATTCGTAAATCTGATTGAAAATCTATATAAAGGGGCACTGGCATACATAAAAATTGGCACATATGTCTGAAAAGATTCCCATATTGAAAGGAACTAAACAGGGATGTCTACTCTCCCCTTTATTATTTACCCTAATAATGCAGCCCTAAGCCAATTTAATTAGAAACAATAATGACATAGAAGGATTTAAAATAAATGAAAATACAGAATCTAAAATTAAGCTTTTCTCTGATGATGTATAAATTACATCAACAGGAAACAACAGGAAACAATTCTTCTATACAGTCATTATTTGACACAATGGCAGACTTTAAGAAAATCTCAGGTCTGATGTTTAATGAAGAAAAAACAAAGATTCTGCCAATACATTTAGGAAAAAATATTTTTTAAAAAGCTTATCATAAATATATATCCAATTCAGGTCATATAACTTATCTAGGAATTATCTTAGCAAGAGATATTAAATCAATTATTCAATATAACTATAATAAATGTTTTGAAAACATACAAACCCTGTTTAAAAGTTGAAATAATATCCTATTTTCCATGGAAGAAAGACTTACAATTATAAAAATGATTATATTCCCGAAGATATTATATGTAATACAATCAATACTACTCCCACCTACCAAAACAATCATTAAAAAATTAAACACATTAATGTTAAAATTATTTTGGGCATCTCATAGACTTAGATTGGCATTAAGGACACATATCAATAATTAGTCCCAAGGAGGTATAGCCTTTCCTGATTTTGATCTATACTCTATATCCTCTGTTATCAAAACTGTCATCATCATCTTCTTTCGGCTGTTCCCGTTAGGGGTCGCCACAGTGGATCATCTGTTTCCATTTCTTCCTGTCCTCTGCATCTTGCTCTGTCACACCAACCACCTGCATGTCCTCTCTCACCACATCTATAAACCTTATCTTAGGCCTTCCTCTTTTCCTGTTACCTGGTAGCTTCATCCTTAGCATCTTTTTCCCAATATACTCCACATCCCTTTTCAGCACATGTCCAAACCAATGTAATCTTGCCTCTCTGGCTTTGTCTCCAAACCTTCCAACCTGGGCTGACCCTCTAATATACTTATTCCTAATCCTGTCCACCCTCATCACACCCAATGCAAATCTTAACATCTTTAACTCAGCCACATCCAGCTCAAACTCCTGCCTTTTTGTCAATGCCACTGTCTCCAACCCATATAACATAGCTGGCCTCACTACCCTCTTGTAGACCTTCCCTTTCACTCTTACAGGTACTCGTCTGTCACAAATCACTCCTGACACTCTTCTCCACCCACTCCATCCTGCCTGTACTCTCTTCTTCACCTCTCTTCCACACTCATCGTTACGCTGAACTACTGACCCCAAGTATTTAAGCTCATCCACCTTCGCCATCTCTACTCCTTGCATCTTCACCATTCCTCTATCCTCCCTCTCATTCACACACATATATTCTGTCTTAGTCCTGCTGACCTTCATTCCTCTTCTCTGTAGAGCATATCTCCATCTCTCCAGGGTCTCCTCCACCTGTTCCCTACTCTCACTACAGATCACAATGTCATCTGCAAACATCATAGTCCATGGGGACTTCTGTCTGATCTCGTCTGTCAACCTGTCCATCACCACTGCAAATAAGAAAGGGCTCAAAGCTGATCCTTAATGTAACCCCACCTCCACCTTAAATGCATCCGTCACTCCCACCGCAGACCTCACCGCTATCACACTACCCTTGTACATATCCTGTACCACTCTTACATACTTCTCTGACACTCCTGACTTCTTCATACAATACCACAACTCCTCTCTAGGCACCCTGTCATATGCTTTCTCCAAGTCTACAAAAACACAATGCAACTCCTTCTGACATTCTCTGTACTTCTCCATCAACACTCTCAGAGCAAACATTGCATCTGTAGTGCTCTTTCCCGGTATGAAACCATACTGCTGTTCACTAATCATCACATCCCTTCTTAACCTAGCTTTCACTACTCTTTCCCATAACTTCATGCTGTGAATGATCAGTTTAATCCCTTTGTAGTTACTACAGCTCTGCACATCACCCTTATTCTTAAAAATCGGTACCAAAACACTTTTTCTCCATTCCTCAGGCATCCTCTCACTTTCCAAGATTTCATTAAACAATCTGGTTAAAAACTCCACTGCCATTTCACCTAAACACCCCCATGCTTCCACAGGTATGTCGTCTGGGCCAACAGCCTTTCCATTCTTCATTCTTCATAGCTATCCTTACTTCTTCCTTGCTAATCCATTGTACTTCATGATTCACTATCCCTACATCATCCAACCTTCTCTCCCTCTCATTCATATGTTGCGAAGTGGAAAAAATATTGGGAATTAATAAGCATGGAATTAACTAGTATACCACTAACACCCAAAAATATTATTATAAATAATCCCATATTATGGATATTCAAAGAATTTTGCACTGTACCCATAACATTGAGATACACATCAAATTACCCAATAAATATTATTATTACTTTTCGTAACTTTATATATAAACATCCCAAATATAAGGAATGGATCTTCATTTTATTTCCCATAACTTATACACAAGGTATACTCTTATCATCTAACCCTGATAAAACTTTAATATTCAGGCAAAATAATTTAATGTACTGGCATCAGATGCTGCAGGATAATAAAGTTAAAAATTTAGATTTTTTAACTCAAGAATTTGATTTGGATGAAACTTGTTAGTTAGAGATGTAGGCTTTTAGACAATATCTTTCCAATAAACTAGACTTGATAACACCGATAACTAAAGAATCTGTTCCAATACTGATAGATTACATGATACTAAATCTACAACAGAAGGTTTCAAATAAAGGCAAGCTTCCTCACATACACAAACTTATTAGAGATGAAACCTTCAACTGTCCAGAAAATTACTGGAACTACTTCAATTCCATAAATAGAGAACCTCCAGAACAACAAGATATAAGTCATATACTGAAATCAGCTTCTAAAACAACTTCCTCAATTAAATGGAAACTTTATGTCTGGAAATTCTTACACAGGTCCTTCTACACCCCTCTAATAATGAACAAAATTAATAAAAAAGATAACATATGTAAAGAGATGTACCACAGAAATAAATGCTAACTGGGCACATATGTTCCATGATTGTATAAAACTGAAGGAATATTGGACATCAATTAATAATTTTCTACAGGCTCTTTTTACAGATAATTTTACAATATCTAAATCACTAATCCTCTTCAATACCCCCATACCAAAGTGTGTTAAAAAGTTTAAACTTCCCCTATTATGGTCAATT
>NC_056737.1:505801944-505854444 GCF_019279795.1 Protopterus annectens
TTTCAGTAAATTAAGGATATCCAACAGACCAGAAGGAATTTCTGAAAGATATAAGAAACAAATAACTGACCATCCTTTCTGTAATGTCTAGTCCTGCCCACAAAGCACCCAAGCTGCCTATTGGCATCCACACAGTGTGCACTGACTGGCACTCTGCTTTGGGCTCTGATGGCAAGAAAGAACTGGGGCCATTGCACCAAACGATTCCCCTTATACTCAATTGAAGTGACCTCATGTAGGGTGTCTGCTGGCTCCAGGAAGAGGGAAACTATTTTCTGGCAGTCGGCCTGGCCAAGGGCTTCCATGATGGGAAATCCTACAAGTTAGGACTGCAACAGTGAAACATGAAGAACATCAGGTATTCCCCTCAATTAGTTTGTTTCCAACACAGTACAGGAAGTTCAGTGGATTTATTTAGGCTTAGGTCAATTCTGCTTTAGATAACTGGCAAGTTGGTCGTCAATGAAACCATTTCTCATTGAAAGACTAGATAAGGAGTGACAACATATGGCTCGCAATTTAAAGATCCTTTAAGCAGAAATCACAGCTACCAAGAACTGTATGTTTCCATGAAAGATGTTATCTGTACTGAGGATGCCAGTTCAAATGCAGGAATGATTAATTTTTGCATTACAGCTACTACCACTTTTATGTTGTGATACTACTATGCAACTGTAAATAAATGTGACTAATTGTGTGAACTAATCTGCTTTGTATATGTAATTGTGAAAAATTATCAATACAATTGCAAATCTGTAGAATTATCTTCTCCGTTTGCTACTACTGTTAATAAGCTTACTCTGTATTATATTATTCTAGGAAAATGATTGGAAAGTGTTTCTATTTTGTGTACCTTGTCTTTTTCATAGTGATATATTGAGCTTTTCCCCCAAGGTCTACGGTGAAAGGGGGTTTGCTTTTGTAGACCCAGTTGTTGGACTATTCCTGGTAAGCATATATTTATATAAACACACACACACACACACACACACACACACACACACACACACACACACACACACGCACACACACGCACACACACGCACACACACACACACACACACACACACACACACACACACACACACACACCCACAGTGCTGGCTTGTGCCATCGGGCTGCAGGACTGCAGCCCCCCCAGCTGTGAAAGAAAGAAAAAGACTGATTTTAAATTAAAAAGTAAAACATGCCTGCAGCATAGCTCCTGAGAGTCCGACTGACTCGCTGTTAAAGTCCCAGAACTCGAACTGCATGCGCATGCATGCTTGGTGAGTTCCAGGTTTAAAAAAAATAGTTTCTGTAAATTCGGACTGCTGTAAAACCAGTCCAGATTTACAAGAGAAGGCATCACTGTAGATGCCCAGAAGTCTATGTGGTTTGAAACCTTGGTAAAGTGGAAGGGGATCAGACTGCCACGACCGCAGTCATGTACATGATCTGGATGGCTGGATCTGGCTACTGATTGGTTCTCTTCACTTCTCGCTCTCTTCCCGTGCTGCCGCTGAGAAAAAGAGAGCGAGAAAGAGTCAGGGAGTCAATAGCATTCTAGCAGACTACACTGTAATTTATAAGGGTCCAGAAACCACATTTCTGAAACATTATAGAGTCCTTTGGAACTACCCATCTAATTTATTTACCGACGTAAGAACATGATGATTCAAAATGCTGTCTTTATAACATGAGGAAGACAACAAAGTAGCCTGTTATTTTTCTAAATTCTAGTAAAGCTATCTTCTTTTTTTGAGCAAAAAGTATTATATTTTCATTCCAAATTCTGGGAATATTTATGTTCCTCACTAATTCTAGAGTTTCAGGTAGTAAGACTGTAATAATCAAAATGGTCATTTGGGAAGATGAAATACGCTGCTGCTACTTGAAAAAAAAGCACAACCTTAGTCTTTATTACAATGAGTGAGACCATAGAATGAACTAAACATGACTGTAATTTAAATGCCCCTTACAGGTCTCTGTAAATTTTAACTGATGGGGTTAAGTTACCCAGAGATTTATGCTTTCACTTGAACTCTAGTGCTTTGTTCTCCTAGTATCTCTAGCAGTGGTATTTATGTGGACTGCAACATTTTGAGCATTTGAAAAGATAACTTCAAGATGCACCACAGACAGGATGGTAGGGAAGAAGGTTTTGCTTATGGAAAAAAAAATTTTGGCTTATCAATGAGAAGAATATTAAGGAAGAAGAAATGAGTATTTCCTAAACTTCATTTCATGTGGATGGAGTAGTGTGAATGATTGTACACAAGAATCTATTAACTTCAGGAAATGAAGTACCAGTGAATTCTTTCTACAGTATGAAAATAAGAAAGTTGATTATTATTTTGTCTGAAGTTAGTTTAGTGCTTTTTGTGAAGTCTGTGTGATGCCTTACTAATAATGTTTGAAATTCAGGCCTGCTCTCTGTGTGGTTTTGTAATTTCTGTTTCTCCAGGCACTTTAATTTCCTCCCACATTCTAATAATATGCTGGTTGTTTGGCTACACTAAATTGGTCCTGTGTATTTTACATAAACCCTTGTCCTGGAGGACTGGGCTGTTACAAGGAAATACAATAAAATAAAATAAATAGATTTATAGTCTGTCTACAATTTCTGCAAAGCATGTCACATTGTATTTATTCATTTTATAAATTAAGCTTTTTTTTCAAAATAATGGTTGACATATAGAACTCCCTAGCCAGAAATAACAACAGACTTGTCTCCTGCCTTTTCTTAGACCTGTCCAACGTCTTTGACACTGTCTCCCACCCTATCATTCTCTCTAAACTCTCTTAACTCAACCTCTCCTCTACAACCTTATCCTGATTTAACAGTTACCTTTCTGAATGGCAACAATCAGTGAAAGGGCTTTCTGCTTTCTCTCCCTTTCTACTCATCAAAACTGGAGTCCCACAAGGTTTCATTCTTGGACCCCTCCTCTTTAACATCTTCACCAATGAACTCCATAAATCCCCAGTCATCTCTCATACAGTATGCCAATGACTCTACAATTATTTCCATAGCAGACAGCCCAACTGAACTACTCACCCTCACACAAACATCATTTAATCTCATAGAAACCTGGCTTACAAAAAAACAACTCATACTTAACCCCAATAAAACAAAACTCAAACTCTTCCTTCCTAAATCCCTTAACCCCAATAAAACAAAACTCTTATTCTTCCTTCCTAAATCCCTTTACCACCTTAAATCCTCATTTTACATCTCCTCTCTTAACAATACCATAATCATTCCTGACAACCATACAAAGCTTCTTGGAGTAGTCTTAGATGATCAACTGAAATTTGACCTGCACATGCATCATTATATTAAGAAAACTCATCAAAAGCTTGGCCTCCTTTATAGGAACAAAAGATACCGCACCCCTGACTCTAGAATTACACTTGACTATGATTACCTCCTTCCCAACCTCTTCTATGGTTCACCAATCTTTAGTAACCTTCAGTCTTCTCTACTCAACAAACTCAAAGCTACCTACAGTAAAGTTGCCAGATTTGCTGCTAATTTGCTACCCAGATCTCACCACTGTCAGGCCGTTAGGACTCTCAACTGGCTTGAGTTTCCAAACCACCTCAGATCTACCCAACTACTCATCATCCACTCCATCATCAATAAACCCTCATCCTGTCCAAGCATTTCCTCTGTAGTCTCACTCTATAACCCTACCCATCCCCTTAGGAGCTCTGATCAATGTTTATTACAAATCTACAAACCAAAAAAATCTGCAGAGTCTATACAGTTACTCACCCATCATCCTTTGGAACAAGCTTCCCTTGGCCCTTAGACGCATACCACAGACATAAAAATTTAAGAAATCCCTCAAACATTACCTAAAACTGCACCTGGACATGTCCCTGTAACTTATCTCCCCAATTCCAGTCCTTATCCTATTAATGACTCCCTCCCTTATTTTCCACCTCTTTTCCCTAATACCCATTCTTCTACTGTTCTTCTACTTCACAACATCCTCTCAGACATAACCACTTTTTACTAATATGGTCTGACTCTCCTCTGCCTTCATCACCTATCAACTATGATCTTCTGTACTACCTATGAAATTTAAACCTATTATTAATTCTACCTCTATAGTACTCCCTCAGTATCCACTCCCACTAACAACTTCTCCCTAGACTCTCTGCTGCCTTCCTCATTTATCAGTTCTGAACTTCTGCTGTACTACTTGAAATAAAACTATATTAACAATTCTACCTCTACTGTACTCTCTCAGCACATGCTTCCATTAACACCTTACCCCCTTCTACTACTATCTGGCTGATCGGATCATTGTCAACCACCTCTCCAGGTTGTGGCACTTTTATATCCACCTGTGTTAATCACAGTTTGTATACAATGTCTTCTTTTTCTTCATGTTTTGTTAATGCATTTGTAGAGAATCTTACTGTATAATACATTTACTGTAAAATGTATTATTATATAATTTTACTTTGGAGATTTTCTCCCTGAGCATCCACTGAAAAAGGGCTTCAACGCAGTTGGACTATCCCAGTCAACAAGTGTCAAATAAATAAATAAATAAACATGGACCAATGAGTGAATTCTTACTCTGTTAATCTGAGTACAGAACAAGTGTTGATATAACAGAAGGAGCACTGGGCAGATAGTAAAGTGTTGCAGTTCTTACCAATGCTGAAGGCCAGCAGGAGAAGCATGAGGATGTTATAATTCCAGTGCAGTGTACTTCTTTGCAATATTTTGGAGAAACAGTGTCCAGTTACTCAGAAAATTAATGCAAAATATATAACTCCCTTATTTCTTTCTTACTCTCATTAATCAAATGGATATGTTTATTGCAGTTCTAAAGACACAGACGTCCTGCCTCTATTTAGTGCCCAGATAGAGTCTGCATTTACAAGGATCTTTCAAACAATTCTAATTTGAATGCCAAGTATATTTTTGATACTTAGTTCAACAGGAGGATTATGCATTAAGAATTTCCAAAAGTAACTCCTTAAATGAAGAACTGTTGTGGACAGATGAGACTATTGTCAGTTTACTCAAATGAAAGAAATTGACAAACGTGATACAGAATTATCCTTTAATGACATGCATTATAGTATGACTCAGGGTCAGAAAAACTATAATGCTTGATGTAGGAATTTGTTGTAAGAAGTGATTTTTTTTCTTGTGAAATATTAGTTATTACTAATCATTTTCCTAAGGGTACATTCCTTTCACATGATTGACTGACTTCTTGCATATACATACATATATAAATATGTGTATGTGTGTATATATATTTCATATATATATATATATATATATATATATATATATATATATATATAATCTATGTTTTTCTGGCAAATCACTGAGAAGTGAAGTCACAAAATAATGACAGACAGTGGAGTTTCAAACTTCATATGCTTAAGAAAATGTAGACTGATAAAAAACTTTTTATTCCAGTAGTTTTTAAGCATATAAGAGCAATAGTTAAAATCTGTCCCTATTTTGCGTCTTTATCCCCCCATTACTTTTGGTTTTGTCCAGATTTCTTGAGCTAACAGGTTGAGAGGTATGTAAACCACCTGGGACTGCAGTTAAAAATTCCAGATGTTGGAGTTCAGTGTTTCTTATTCTTCAGAAAATGCATGTTGATGCAAAGCCTGTTATTCTATTAAGTTAATTAGAGTAACATATAAAAATATACTGACTTGTCTTTGGGAGTATATTACTAATTGTTCCTCTTTGCTCATAATTCTGACTTTGCACGTTTACAGAATCAACGTGATTTGTGTAAAGCAACTTGAAATACTTGAATGTCTGACTACTGTTTCAAGTAGACAAAAATTGCCAGCAACAAATACAGTGAAAAGCATCAAATGAGGCTAGTAAGTTAAATACATAAGTATTTTATTAAGGTATAATAAGGATCCCAGACCGGTTTCAGCCAACAGGCTGTCCTCAGTGGGAATGAAAGTAGTAACAGCTTTGAAGTGACACACACACACACATATATATATATATAACATGAATCATCCAATAGGATTCTTCCCAAAGTGGTCTTCCCAACATTCAAATTGTTTCCTGTGTGAAAAATAAAAAGAGAATGAAAAATTATACAATAAAACCACATTGTTAGTATCTAATGTGATTAATAAAAGTAAAAATAAAACACATAATATTATAAATGGTCATTCAAACCGGGTGAAAACAAAGCACCCAGTTTAATGATCCAATACTTCTCTTTTTTGGTGAGAATTGAATGCCATCCTTGTTTATTGGATCTGTCACCAAGATTTCTGTCAATAATAGTGAACTGGAATCTGGCTGAGTTGTGTTATAAGCAATGTCTATATAGGGCATTGGTCTCTCTCTTAGTTCGTATGTCACTACAGTGCTCAGACATGCGTAATCGAAGTGGTCATGATGTTTGTCCACCATAAAATGAACCACATGTACACGTTGCAAGGTACACCACCCAATCACTATTACAATTGCCAAAAAATTTTATGTCAAAGATCCTTTCAGTGTTTTTACTGGTGAACTGTTTTGATGTGAAAATAAAATGAACATGATGAACAATGACCACAATGGTAGGTACCCCATAGTTTGTCACCTGTCATAGTTAGTTGGTGGTGCATAGCTCCAGCCAAGCTTACCCTTTTAAAATGTAAAAAAAATGACCCAAGTGTCCTGCCTCTTCTATATCCATACTTACATACATCACCAATCAGAGGAGTAAGCTCATCATTGGCAGTAAGAATGTTCCAATGTTTGGACATAACATTCCTAATTAGGTTGATGTTGCGTCCAAATGTTGTGATGAACCGAATTGATTCATCCTGTTCAGTCCAAGTTTTTTCATGATATGTAAGAAGTGAGGTTCTAGTAGAGTTGGAAGCAACTTGTTGGGCACCCTGGATGTCCAGCTCCTTGTAACTCCTAGCTCTAAACCTGTTGGCCAGATCCTGTTGGGATTTTTCATAGTCATTTTCTGAGGAGCAGATTCTGCAAATCCTGAGGAATTGAGATTTAGGTATGTTTCAGATAATGTGGTTGGAATGCATACTCATTGCATGTAGTAAGTTGTTGTACTGGGGATATTTGCAAAATGTTTTACTTTGTAAAGTGTCATTTGGATTCCGAATTATGGTTACATCCAGAAAGTTGATTTAATTCCTATCATAAGTTAAGGTAAATTTAATACCCCATTTGTTCTGGTTGAGATACAGTACAAATTCCGCCAAATATTCCTCATCTGAATGCCAAACCAACCAACAATCGTCCAAATACCTACGCCAAATGTCAAGTTGCTCAAGATATTGATTGTGTGTAGAATCATAAATGAGATGCTCCTCAATGTATCCCATAAATGAGTCTGCATATATGGGAGCAAAGCACGCTCCCATCACAGTGCCCTTAAGCTGCCAGTAACATTCTCCCTGAAAATAAAAAACATTTTTATTGAGAACATGCTTTGCCATGCAGACCAAATGTGTGTTAAAGCCTGCCGGATATAGTTGGGCTTTCTCTAATCAAACATTGAGGGCTTCCAATCCAGCCCAATGTGGTATATTAGTGTATAGAGCCTTGACATCCAGGGTGCAGAGTAGCCAGTCAGGTTCCAGTTGGTTATCAGAAATGATGTGTAAAATTGTGTAGTGTCCTGTATTTTGGCACGAATAAGGCCAAGTAGTGGTTTGAGATATAATGTGAGGAACTCAGATAGTGGTTCAGTCAATGAACCCATACCAGATACAATTGGTCTTCCAGGTTTATTAAGGCATTTATGTATCTTGGGTAAAAGATAAAATGTTTGTTTCTGTGGATCCTGGACCGTGACATGTGTCTTCACTGTATCTGATATGATACCCTCAGAGACGGCCAGATCCAAAAAATCATCAGTTTCCCGCTTGAAGTTCAGAGTGGGGACAATAGGCATCTTCATATAATGGGAAGGGCTGGAAAGTTGTCCATTTCCCTCCCCCAGATAATAATCCGTGTCCATGATGACTATGGCCCCACCCTTATCAGCCTGAATAATGACAATGTTTTTATTGTCCCTGAGTTGTTACAGTGCCTGTTGTTCAATGATAAATAAATTGTGTTTCAAGGGAGAAAACTGATCCAACTTAAAGTGTATATCCCTGAGTACTGCTTATTGAAAGACAGCTACTAAATTTAGTAGTTGGAATCCAGCATTAATCCCAACATATATATCCAGTTTGTCAGAGCTATATAAATAGCATTAACAATGTCCAAAGTTAGTTAGATTCCCAATAAATGCATCCAAGTTGACTTATTGGAATACATCTATTGAAGCATAAAGAAAATTAAAGTTTCCCGACAGTATGTTGTAACCAAGACGAGTTCCGTATCTCCATCCACCAAAAAACACTGATTGTTGCCAAAAGCAGCTACACATCCATGAAAAGAGCCCTCGTTCACATATCTAATCACATATAAATGTTCACGCCATAAGGTTTGTGCCCTCAGCAAGAGAAACAAAAAAAGCCGTGAAAAAAACACTGTAAGGCTTATCCAAATACAGGATTAACCTCAAACTTTTCTTTGGGTCTAGATCTAACTCTCAAAGATCTAATGAATTAAAATTTCATAAATCCAACTTTGTACCACCCATGAATCGCAATGTAGCTGTCTTTCAACAAGCAGTACTCAGGGATATACACTTTAAGTTGGATCAGTTTTCTCCCTTGAAACACAATTTATCTATCATTGAACAACAGGGACTGCAACAACTCAGGGACAATAAAAACATTGTCATTACTCAGGCTGATAAAGGTGGGGCCATAGTCAGAATGGACATGGATTATTATCTGAGGGAGGGAAATGGACAACTTTCCAACCCTTCCCATTATATGAATATGCTTATTGACCCCACTCCGAACTTCAAGCGGGAAACTGATGATTTTTTGGATCTGGCCATCTCTGAGGGTATCATATCAGATATGGTGAAGACACATCTCACAGTCCAGGATCCACAGAAACAAACATTTTATCTTTTACCCAAGATACATAAATGCCTTAATAAACCTCCTGGAAGGCCAATTTTATCTAGTATGGGTTCATTGACTGAACCACTATCTGAGTTCCTCACATTATATCTCAAACCACTACTTGGCCTTATTCGTGCCACAATACAGGACACTACACAATTTTTACACATCATTTCTGATAACCAACTAGAACCTGACTGGCTACTCTGCACCTTGGATATCAAGGCTCTATACACCAATACACCACATTGGGCTGGATTGATAGCCCTCAATTTTTGGTTAGAGAAAGCCCAACTATATCCGGCAGGCTTTAACACACTTTTGGTCTGCTTGGCTGAGCATGTTCTCAATAAAAATGTTTTTTATTTTCAGGGAGAATGTTACTGGCAGCTCAAGGGCACTGCGATGGGATCATCCTTTGCTCCCATATATGCAGACTCATTTATGGGATACATTGAGGAGCATCTCATTTATGATTCCACACACAAGCTATATCTTGAGGAACTTGACATTTGGCGTAGGTATTTGGATGATCGTTGGTTGGTTTGGCGTTCAGATGAGGAATATTTGGCGGAATTTGTACTGTATCTCAACCAGAACAAATGGGGTATTGAATTTACCTTAACTTATGATAGGAATGAAATCAACTTTCTGGATGTAACCATAATTCAGAATCCAGATGACACTTTACAAAGTAAAACATTTCGCAAATATCCCCAGTACAACAACTTACCACATGAAACGAGTATGCATCCCAACCACATTATCCGAAACATACCTAAATCTCAATTCCTCAGGATTCGCAGAATCTGCTCCTCAGAAAATGACTATGAAAAATCCTAACAGGATCTGGCCAACAGGTTTAGAGCTAGGGGTTACAAGGAGCCGGACAGCCAGGGTGTGCAACAAGTTGCTTCCAACTCTACTAGAACTTCACTTCTTACATATCGTGAAAAAACCTCGGACTGAACAGGATGAATCTATTCGGTTCATCACAACATTTGGATGCAACATCAACCTAATTAGGAATGTTATGTCCAAACATTGAAACATTCTTACTGCCAATGATGAACTTACACCTCTGATTGGTGATGTATGTAAGTATGGATATAGAAGAGGCAGGACACTTGGGTCATTTATTTCACATTTTAAAAGGGTAAGCTCGGCTGGAGCCATACACCACCAACTAACTATGACAGGTGACAAACTATGGGGTACCTACCATTGTGGTCATTGTTCATCATGTCCATTTATTTTCACTTCAAAACAGTTCACCAGTAAAAACACTGACAGGATCTTTGACATAAAATTTTTTGGCAATTGTAATAGTGATTGGGTGGTGTACCTTGCAACATGTACATGTGGTTCATTTTATGTTGACAAACATCACGACCACTTCGATTACACGTCTGAGCACCATAGTGACATACGAACCAAGAGAGAGACCAATGCCCTATATAGACATTGCTTACAACACAACTCACTATTATTGACAGAATTCTTGGTGACAGATCCAATAAACAAGGATGGCATTCAATTCTCACCAAAAAAGAGAAGTATTGGATCATTAAACTGGGTGCTTTGTTTTCATCCGGTTTGAATTACCATTTATAATATTATGTGTTTTATTTTTTACTTTTATTAATTACATTAGATACTAACAATGTGGTTTTATTGTATAATTTTTCATTCTCTTTTTATTTTTCACATAGGAAACAATTTGAATGTTGGGAAGACCACTTTGGGAAGAATCCTATTGGATGATTCATGTTATTTATATATATATATATATATATATATATATATATATATATATATATATAAATATATATATATATATATATATATATATATATAAATATATTATATATATGTGTGTGTGTGTGCCATTTCAAAGTTGTTACTACTTTCACTCCCACTGAGGAAAGCCTGTTGGCTGAAACTGGTCTGGGATGCTTATTATACCTTAATAAAATACTTATGTATTTAACTTACTAGCTTCATTTGATGCTTTTCACTGTATTTGGTGCTGGCAATTTTTGTCTACTTGTATCTGTTCCTGCCTTGTACCTGGTCCTACTTGTAGATAGTTTTTTTCTGACTCTGACTACTGTTTCTGTCAAACAATGCTTAAAAAATTATACATTGCTGGTTTTTCATACAGCAAATCTTAAATATTATACACCTCTTTCATTTTTACTATAGTTAAAAGTCTAAAGTGTACATAGAAGCAGCTATAGCTGTTGGATGGGGTGGGAACTGTCTGTTGAAAGTAACTGACCCTATTTCTGTTTGCTCAGTTTAAATAGTCAGTCATTATCTGTCTTTTCATGACTATTTTGCATATGGAGTACTAATGTGGTTTATATAAAGCTGTTTGGAATTCAGTAATGTGTGACTACTGTTTACATGGAACAAAGGTGAAATACAATATATGGGTGTCACTGTTTTATCATAGTTGCCTGATAGACATCTGGAATTAATTATAACTAATGAGTAGGGACTGGGAGCTGTTAATTGAAAGTAACTGACTTTCTTGTTGTTTGTTCAGTTTGAACAGTCAGTATAAGTACTAGAGTACATTTGTGTAAAGTAAGATGGATTACATTACTGAGATTGTTTTACTTTGACTATTATTGTTTATTTATTTTTCTTTATTCTTTTTTACCACAAGCACACATTTGAGGTGCACGCAGTCAGTAAAGTGGCCATAGTTGATGGATGTGGAGGTGATCTGTAGATTAAGTTCTTTTCCTCTGCTGTTTGATAAGTGCTAAATAAGTATTTTTATCTGGTGGGAACATGTCACTTTGAAAAAGGAGTTTTGGAAAATGTAAAAGAATGGATACTGTTCACTAAAACTACTTTTACTCACAGAAGAGTTTGCTTTTTTTCTCCACTGGTTTTTGTGACTTTGGAGTTGGTTTATATAAATCTGAGCTGTGGGTGGTGTGGTGTCCCCCTACATGGAAGTGGCAGGGGGTTTGCCCCCTGCAAAACTATTTTGTTGTAGTATTTGCTGAATGTAGCTTCGGTGAATGGTTATGGATTTGTTTCCTCTCACTGAAAGTAATTTCAGTGACTCCACATAAATCTAATCGGGTGTGGCTGGCTGCAATATTATTACGCATTGTATTGTTTTATTGAAATCCGTGTAAACCTAGTATTGCTATAGCTTATACTGTCTATGTGGGGGAGTTGCAATGCATTTAAGAATAACTATATGGCCATAATTTCTTTTTCTTTCCTTTTTGGATAAGAAACATTTTTACAAGTAGGGGTATCCCAGTGATTGCTACTTTAAGCATGTCACTTGGTAATTTTATAAAGCTGAATATAATTTATAATTAGAACTGCAAGGAGAAGTGGTTTGAGTTGAGTGCTGCTTGTTTTTATATTTGATGTTGATTGGCATTCCAGTAATGTATTTAAAAAGTATTTATTTTTTCATGCCTCAGGACCTTTTTGTTTCCATCTAGATTTTAAGTAAGCTGTCATGTAGCCAATGCACTGAAATATTCTTTTCTTCTCTACTTCATTTTGTCTTGATTGAACTACCTGTATATACATGTAACAATGTGCTGTGTAACGTATTCAGCTTGCACCATAGTGACTGAGCATTTACTTCATGTAAATTGGTAAGCACAGCCATTCTCGATTCCACTGTACCATAGCTCCACCCAGCTCAAGTTGGCCCCCACCCCTTCCCATTGGTCCCACCCATTCAGCTGTCTCCTCCTGTTTGATTTGAAGTCACCAGCCGCCACACACACACACACACACACACACACACACACACACACAACAAACTACAGATCCTGGAGAAACAGATTCCAAGTGAAAACATATTTCCCTGTGTGGAAGCTGGATTTTGTAATCAGATATACTTTAAATTTCAGATAACTATCTTTTTTTAAATCTCTGATAAATATTGAAAGACCTTAGAGACCAGACCTGAGAATGGATCACTATTATGCCATGCAGCTCAGAGTGCAGATCTTTTCCATTTATCTTTGTATGTTTTCTAAGTGGACAGTTAGTTTCTGAGAATATGAGTGACTAGCCACCACCCTGCTCAGAAATCTTTGAATTCTGGCTATTAGAAGAAGGGAAATAGCCAGGCTGTTAATCTTAGAGCTTAAAGGTTCATGCGTGATCTTCTTAAAGGGTGAAACAGTAGAGTGTACTTAATGGTCAGCCTGAAAGGAGGTTTCACTTGAAATGTACAAAAGAGCAGAAGGATATGAAGCAGAGCATGATGCAATCCCATGGCCATTCACGGAGTAATGCATCCCTGCTCTGTCTGTTAAGCAGAGGGATTAGACAGAAAATTCTCCAGCATTTAGCCTTGGTTTGTTGTACTAACGTCACAAACTGAAAATTCTCATTTCATGAACAAAGCCCTTTTAATAGCTAAACTGAATGACCACTCATGAGCATCAGGTGACAATGGTTATGTCTGTCATCTGAAGACTGGCTACTCCAGCAGTATGTGCAGCAACTAGAAATCACTGGGTTGAAATTTCTCATTCCCATATTCTCATTGCTTCCTGACAAAGGGGGTGGGACCTCATTCTACCTGTTTTTGATTTACTAGACTACAACAATGTTATATGAATGGATGCTGGAACTTCAGGTTGAAGAATTATAAAGCTTATAGTTCGGAAAGTCATGAAGGTAAATCTGATGTGAGCACCATTTTTAACCATTTTTGATGGAGGAACAAATTGGGTCTGTATGACTTATTACTGAACATCATACTTTAGAGCTCCTCACCAGAACTGTAGAAGCATTAGTCATGAATGATAATTACCATCATCTCCAGGACAATATAGCGCAATGATAACTTCTGTAAAGACCACATCTCCAGGCACATCTGTCCAATGATGTACCACCCACACTTGAAAAGAGGCATCCATACTGACTGTAGCTGAAGGCAGGTGAATGACAGAAGTGTTGCCTTTAAGAAGGCTGTTCATCTCCAGCCACCAAACTAGTTCATTTTAAAAGGCATGGGTAATTTTGACTAACTGCTTCTAAGAATTCATGTTCTGTGCCCACTGAGATGGGAGCTTAAACTGCAAAATTCTCATGTACAAACAATGTGACTGCCATGAGCTGCAACACTTTTACACAGGGATCTGTTGATGTCTGGCTTTTTGAAATGAGGGAAAGAATATTTTTTTCAGAATTCTTAATGTCCTGCTCAAGGACAAGTAGATTAAAAATTTTCTGATATTGATCATGGCTCTGACAAACAAAATGTCATAGGTTCATAGGTTGGTACTAGGCTATCAACCCTAGGGCCTATACAAGCCTAACCATAACAATTCCCTGGCTGTTTCTTCCCACAATATTTACTTCCCTGAATCCTTGTCTAGCAGGGCGACTGATGTGATCCCTGGGATGAATTTCCTATCTCCCATCCAATCATCAAGGTTCCTTTTGAAGAGAGCCAAAGAAGCACTCTGCTTGACATGTATGGGGAGCCTATTCCAGAGTCTGGGGAGTCTCTGGGTCAGGAACCTATCCCTCCAGCATGTTGTGTTCATTGTGATGACATGGTTTAGATCCCTGGAGCATGTGGCTGTGAGGGATTGGGATTTCTTTAAATGTAGCATGTCCAACCGCTCTGGGTTTGCATGGCCTTGTATATTAAGCAGAGATCACCTCTGAGTAGACGATATGCGACAGAGTATAGCTGGAGTTTTTTTAGATGGTCAGCATAGGGCATCTGCTTTAGGCCTGTGATTCTCTTAGTGAGGTATTTCTGTGGCCTTTCTAGTTGTTGCAGATGTCTTGAGAGGTACATACCAAACGGGGCATTGTATTCTATAATGGGTCTAATGAGGGATGAGTACATGGGACAATGACCTCCTTTTTTCTGGATGAAAAGCCCTTAGTGATGAGGTGTGCCACATAGAAGGATTTCCTCACTGTTGTGGCGATGTGGTTATAGAAGGTGAGACCACTGTCCACCTGTGTCCTTAAGTCTCTTATCTGAGGGTTGGAGCTGTGATTCATCAGACAGATCATGAACCCATCCTCCCAGCTAGAGAAACAATCTGGGCAGAACACCCTGCACCACATAACACTGTCGTTGGTATGCGGTACTAGAAAGGAGTCATCCAGATAAGGGATCAGTGTCATGCTCTGTAGGTAGAGATGAACCACCACTACTGTCATGCATTTGATGGAACACAGTAGGGCTAAAGTGAGGACTGATAGTAGGGCCCTGAATTGAAAATGGCTGACTGTTACTGGGAAGTAAAGTAACTCCTTAGATGCTCTGCCAATTTTTATTTACAAACTAACATCCTTTTTTTTCAAATATAATTTTTGTTACTTTTACCATTTTTTTAACAAATGTATAGTACAGTAACAACAACAGAAAAATGTATAGAGCTAGGTACATAGATATTATCTTAAGTACAGTAGATCATAGTGACGTTTGCAGAACATAAGTCATCCTCATAAATTATATAGTTAACATAAGTAGTTGAACACTTTCAACTGTATACATACATTTTTAAAATAAACAATCTACTCATATATTTTTTTAAGTCTTAGTAAAGTCTGTCTTAGAATAGAAAAACATATTTAAATAATCAGTTCTTTTTAACCTTAGTAGTACCTTGATAAAAGAAAAACTATGTACAGATTATACAATTGATGCCAACTTTGATGTTCAATGTGTTTGCACTTCCTATATCTTATCCTTTTAAATATGAATATGATTTAACCAGCATTTAGATTCTTATGTTTCACCATGTTTGTTAAGAATAAAAGAGATATACATTGTCCCTTGTCTGTACACTGATTTTACCTTAAGATTTCTATAAGCATTTTCCCATATTTCTGGTAGTATAAAAGTTTTTTTTTTTGCTTATTGTAATTAATTACTTGCTAATACATATTTCATAGTCATTCCTTTAAATTCGTCCCATGTAATTTTTGTCCAATCTAACCAGCTTTGAACTATGTATGATTTCAACATTGCACACAATGTTACTATGATATGTTTGTTCTCATATGTATAATTTGTAGGAAATACATGAAGAATTGCAATTTCCCATATCAAGGTAGAGTTGATGTATCCCTTTTTTCTAACTTGGTTCTTAACGAGCACCATAATTTGTATACAGACTTACAGTTCCAGATGATATGGAGAGTATCAGCTAAGCTATTAGGACAAAAGGGACAAAAAGGAGAAATAGAGGGATTCATTTTACTTAGAAAGAGTGGTGTATGATAGGCATTGTTATTAAGGATAATTTGAGAATAAATTCATTTTTAAGTGGGGTTAACTTTAAGGTAAGTTCGATTGCAGCAGATTTTTGGTCTAGAGTAATCTTGTCATTTTTTCCTTCCCAATATTTTGAATATAGGAGTAAGTCTTGATTTTTAATTGTTGTTATTAATCTATATGTGTTAGCATTTTAGGTCTCATAAGTAATAAGTTTATGGTTTGCTGATATATCTGTGTATCTTGATTGTTTAAGTTGACAGTTGAAGTAATTGTATTAACCAAGTATAATATTTGGCTGATGATACTGTTAAAACTTTTATTTATTGCTAACCTTTCCCTTATATTCTCAACTGATAGGTTTTTAGTTGGATAGAAGTCCCAAATAGTAGTATTTTTTATTAGTGGATATTTATTTAGATTTAACATAGTATTGTTTAATTTAACATTAGGGTTTAAGTCTATTGGTTGTCCTAATATCAAAGTGTCTTTAAGATTAAGGGAAGATATCAGCTTTTGAAATGATATAACATTCCTTATAATTATAGTAATATTTTAAGACACCTCAGTGTTTTGCAATTTAAAAAAGGTATTGCTTTAGGATTTATATCTGACTAAATTAGGTGTTTATGATATATTTTAATCCAAATAGGATGCCATACTGAGCTAGATATTTCATAGTTATCAGTTTGTATTATTCACTTGGCATTTATAATATCATAATAAGTTTGAAAGTCTGGTAATCCAATCCACCTTCCTGTTTGGATAGTGTCACTCTCGAATATTTTATTCTTGTAGTTTTTGGATGCCAAATAAATTTCCCTAAGAGAGTTTCAAGCTTGGAAAATAAGTTTTTTGGTATATTTTGATTTATAGTATTAAAGTGGAACAGTATTCTTGGCAGTATATTCATTTTGATTATAGCCGCCTTAGAGAGTGGTGACAGGTTAAGATTTAATCATCTTTTAGTATCTTCTGTAATGTTTGCCCATGTTTTGAACAGATTGTGTTTAATTAAGTCTGATTGGGGGTGGGTAAATGTGATGCCTAGATATTTGAGTTCATAGTTTACTTTTATTCCAGTTTCAAGGAAGTAGAATTCTTTGTGTCCTAAAGTGTTTAAGGGAAAAATAACAGACTTGTTTGGATTAATGGCATAATTGGAAATTTTCAAAAATATTTCTATGGAGTTTAGTATTTTGTTTAAATCTGTGTTCGGGAATTCTGAATAAATATTAAGATTGTCAGCAAAAGCTGCATACTTTACTGGGATTTTATAATGATTCATGAAATGGTAATATGTTGTTTGTGATATTTTAAGAAGGAGAGTTTCTCTGTAAATATTAAACAGGTATGGTGATAGTGGGTACCCTTGCCTTGTGCCATTTATAATTTGAATAGATTTTGATTGCTTTTTATTTATATATAGTGTTGTCATAGTGTTGTATAGGGCCCTCACCATGTTTATATATTCATTGGAAATGCTGATTTTTTTTTGAGCATCTTAAAAAGAAAAACTAGGTTTACCCTATCAAAAGCTTTAGAGGCGTCCATTGATTGAGCATAGCTAGGGCATCTATCATTTGCTTTTAAGGTGATGATTTTGTCAATGATGAGTGTGTTATCCCAGACCTGTCTATTATTCATAAAACCTAGTTGCTCAGCGAATATGATGTAGGGCAACATTTGTTTGAGTCTACTGGCTAGGACTGTTGATAGAATTTTAATATCAATATTTATAAGTGCTATCGGTCTGTAGTTGTTTAGTAGATCTGAGTTGGGTTTTTGTATGAATATGTTTTTTGAGTTGTTGATATATAAATCTTTTATTCCAAATTTTGTTACATATTCATATACTGTCAGTAGTATTGGGGCTAATTGTATCTTGAATGTCTGGTAGAATTCCACCACATACCCATCTGGTCCTGGAGACTTCTCTGGTTTCAGCTTATCTATATCAGCTATAATTTCCTCTACATTGATGGGGGCTTTAAGAAAATCTATTTGTGACTCATTTAGTACTGGAAACTTTATGTCATCAGTAAATTGATAACAAAGAGTTTCTTTATACTGGTCGTGCGGTCCATATAATTTTTTATATATCTCTTCAAAAGCCACTATAATTTCCTGATCTGTATTTAGAATAATGTTATTATAATTTAGTTGCTTTATTTTTGTGAGGGAGTGCTTGACATTAATAATTCTTGCAAGTGCTTTTGAAGGAGACTGCACCCATTCTGCATATTTGTGGAGAATTTTAATTTCAGTAAAGGAGTAGAGTTGTGTTTGAATTTCATGCAATTGTCCTTGCAAGGTGTACATTTGTCTTTCAAGTTCTGATGAATGTTTAGCGTGTAATTCTAGCTCTATATTCTTTAATTTTGATTCTAATACTGCAACTTTATCCTTGTTTAATTTTTTTGTATAGAGTGGATTTTTGAATAAGCATTCCCCTTATAGTAACTTTTATGGCTTCCCATTGAATGTCATATGGTATATCTAATACCTCAAAATAATTTTTAGCCTGAGAAATGATATCCTTTATTTCCCGTATTATTTCTTTATCCTTTAATAAGTTAGCATTTAAGGTCCAGTTTGCAAAAACCTAGAAACCTTTGTGTGGTGCTACCCAACTTTATTGAAATGCTTATGCTTATCTTTGCATGGTCTGATTTCATTATAGGAGCAGTCTTATATGTAACTGTGTTGCTAAGTAAGATTTCTGATATTAGAAGTAGGTCAGTTCTGGACCAAGACTTATGATACGGGGAAAAATAAGTGAATTTACTGATTGATGGATCATGTCTGTAAAGTTCAAAAGGGTCATCTAACCTGAAATCTTTTATTATTTCTGCTAATAATGAAGTAAGTTGTACTGGTTGCTTGTTACCTTTGTTTGTTCTGCCTACTGCTGGATTGCTTATCATATTCCAGTCACCTCCTATAATGTGTAAATAGTTAGGGAAATTCTCTAGAATTTTATATATATATCATATACAGAGTTAATTAGTGGACACATGGGGGCATACAGATTTAGTATTAAGAAGGTTTTTTTTAAACTTGGCAGCTCGCAAATGAAAAAGCACCATCTGCCACTAGGATCACAGTTGCTCTTCCTTACAATACCATCAAATGATTTTTTAACTATTATTGCAACTCCTCTAGAAGCTGAACTATCCCCAGCAGCTACAATGTGTTTCACCCACTTTTTTTCATATCTTTTTCCCACTGATCTTTCAACATATGTGTTTCTTGGATACAGGTTATCTCTGTCTTAGATTTAAATATTAAGTGCATTACTAGATTATTTTTTTTTTCTTATTTTGCAGTCCTTTCACATTCCATGAATCTACAGAAACCATCAGAATTATTTAACATCAAGCTTGTGTTTTTCTATTTTAGTATACAGACATAAGGACACATGCAGTTTTAAGGTCATTTTAGGAATATTAGTGCAAAGCCATAATAAGGATATACATATGACATCATTCCTTTTCAGAACTCCATCTTGCTTACCCACACTAGCCCACTAACTGAAAGAGAGATATAAAAAACATTTACAACTATAATACAAACAAAACCTATAATTCTAAGTCCCAGCAAGAAAATACTACAACACACTTAACATTAGCATTGTCCAAGAACTAGAAACTGAATACATAACAGAAAGAAAACATTTAATTACTAACCCTCTTGTTTATACAACCTGAGCATTCTATATAATGCCACTATCTGAAGGTCACATATCTAACTTTGCAGGTCAGCTTTATAATTGGATATTCAGACAGGCATAGCATAACTTTTTCTTTTTCTAGCTTACACAGGCAGCAAATTAAAAAGAAAAGTATGTAGTTACTTAAAACATTGTTAAAGATAGGAGGTTATAAAAATGTTAGTGTGCAATTTGTGCTCCAGGCTTAACTTATTACAAAACACAGTGTAGTTTACTTTAAATAAAACAGCAGTCAAGTTTAGAAAAAAACAGATCCAGCATCATATTTAATAAATAGTGATAACTACTAGTCTCTTTTTTCCTTTGTTTCAATGACATCTAATACTAAGCAACTGACCAAGGAGCTTGCGTATTTTACATTTATGCCGGTTTTGAAAGATATTGTATTTTAACAAAAGACTTGACAGTTTCATTTTAAATTTGAGTTGGGTTTACCTTCCAATCATCTTTTGGATGATTTTCTTCACTTTTTGGTTCTTAAAATACCAGTCCGAGGTTTCCAGCAATGTATAAACTTTACTTTTATTTTCTTATGCAAACATGGACTTCTAGAAGTATTTTAGTCTTAGAGAGAGAGAGAGAGAGAGAGAGAGAGAGAGAGAGAGAGAGAGAGAGAGAGAGAGAGAGAGAGAGAGAGAGAGAGAGAGAGAGACACTGTAGACAAACCTTTGACCTCAGATATGCTTTTCCTTTCCTGCTTTACGGTCGCAAAGGATTTTGGGTATTGTAGTTCTCTCGCGATGGCGGAGAGGTACTCTAAGGCCTTAATTTAGAACATCTAGATGGATTACAAAGGAATCAAGAGTTTTAAGGTAATTTAAGTGATTTACCTTGTCATTTGATGCATTTAGCAGCTACTGTTCAAAATGGTTTACTTCTTTGACATTTGGAGTATTTACAGTATTGATACAATTTTTTATGTTGCTTTCTTTGGTATTTCTTTAAAGGCTTTAAGAAAAGCTGTTTTTTGCTTCTTTATTGGTTTTTATTGCATAATTTACTCCATTGTGTTGAAAATGTAGCGTTGTTGGATATTTCATTTGGAACCTGATGTTTTTGCTAACAAGAATGTTGCAGAAATGTGACAGGGCTTGTCTGAGCTGTTTAATTTGTATAGGCAGGTTCTGAGCAAAAGTTATTTTACAGCCATTCCATATAATAAAAAAGGGTACAGCCTCCTGCCAGGTAAACGCTCCTATTCAAAAAAGCAAATATAAAAAATCCAACAAGTGTAGAAAGGAGCGACGCTGATCTCTTTGGCACAAAAACCAAAAACTGTATTATAACAGAGTATTCAAGTCCCAAACAAAAGTGGTAATCCAGTAATGTCCAAGCAAGTGAACCACAAACACTAGTGGCTTAAAATCTTTATTCCATCAGATAAGCGCTTTCGCTGCTAAGAGCTTCTTCAGATCTATTACTGGATTTTTTACATTCCATATAATGAATTTTCTTTTTTTTTTGCAGCCATGCCATATAATGAATTTTATTTTTTTTGCAGATTGTATTATTAATTGTGCATGTGCAGCATTCAGAATTCTTGCATATATTTGTCTTGGGGCATCCAGAAGTTGAGATTTTCTTAACGCTCTGTGTATTCTTTCTATGACTATTGTTTGAGATAGTTATTTGTTTTCTAGAATAGAGTCAAAGATTTCTTTTACCACAGTATTTAGTTGTGATCCTCTGATCAATACATTATTTCTTCTTGCTCTAGCTTCTAAATCAGTCAGTTTTTGTTGAAGTTCTTTGACTGAATTTTCAGTACTGGTATTGGCTTTCTGCATTTCTTCTATTTTTGTTTCATTGCAAAGTATTCTGGCTTCATTCTTGTCTAGTCTAGTCAAACTTTGGTCTAAGTTATTTCCAAATGCTGTAAGTTTTGAAGAAAAACATTGTATTTCTGTTTGCAGAGGTAACAAGGCTGCTTTTAAATCCTCCATGGCAAAAGATTGCTCATTTTTTGTCTTTGAATGCTGTTTAGCAGTTTCAGCCTGTGTTTTAGTAGTTTTCTGCCTCTTGGTAGTAACTTCTTTTTCAGGAGGTGTTATTAAAGATAGTCTTGTCTTTGATGAATGTGTTTACATTTGTTCCATTTTTCTTTTATTAAGTAAAACAAGATTTTTCTTTTACTTTCCTTTTGTAGTCCCCAGTTGGTATTTTCAGGCCCAGAACATGTATATGACACACTGCTTAGTCACCACACAGAGCTTAGGTGTGTATTTCTTGTTATTTTTAGATCAGATGTTGGAGAAAATTGTTTCTCTCTTTAGGAAATAGTTAGTTCTTCAAAGGTGATGCCTTTCTGTAGATTTATGCAGCAACAGTATCCATAGATGGGGTTAGATTCTTAGCTAGTACTTGGAGCAAGCTGTAGTATATGCTATCTAGCTGGCGGCCATCTTAGAATCCATTTACAAACTAACACCCTGAAACTCCAAGTAATATATCCAGTATCTTCTGGGTAGACATCGAAGAACGCATTGCAATGGGATCATGCAAGAGGTAAGACTCTGGAGGAATTATTTATTTGTTTTATTTATTTATGTACCCATTTATTTATTTATTTATTTGGCATTTGTTTACCGGGAAAGTCTGACTGGGTCATGAGGCACCCATTTTCAATGGAGGCCCAGGGTGCAAAGCTCCAGATACATATGGTTAACAGAATAAAAAACTAGACAGACATAATAAAGTCATAATGTACAGTCACAGATATGAAAACAACACATTAGTTTGTCAGAATGAGAACTTAACAGACATAATAAAGTCATAACATTCAAGCACAAAATTTGAAAAACTACACATTAGTTTGTCAGAACAAAAACTCAACAGACATAATAAAGTCATACGTGTGTTCAAGTATAAATTATATGGAAAGCCTGATAATAGGAAGATACAGCATTATTTACATAATAGATGATTATCATAATGATTATTAATATTCTAGAGGTCATGAATTATGGTAACAGATTATATTGGTAAAGGCATAGGATAATACAAGTAGTGAAGGGTAGGGTGTGATAGAGGGAATAGTAAGAATAGATGTGGAAAAGGTATGAATGTAACCTCATGGGAGTATGTGTAGAGGAAGGGAGGATAGGGTAAGTTAATAGTGGAGACAGAGAGAGTAGAGGTAGAAAACTGTATAAGAGTACATCAGTCTGGGCTCATACAGAAGCAAATTCAAGCTTTGCTGAAGTATTATTTTATAGCGGCTTTAAAGGAATGCAGGTTAGCAGCAGTTTAGATACTCAAAGGAAGGGAGCTCCATAGTTTTACCACAAAACAGGAGTAAAGGCTTAGGTATGGGGTTTTGTTAGCTTTAAGAACTGTGAGGAGATGTTTATTTGGAATATAAAAGTTGATTAATGGGCTAAGAGCAGGACAAGCTAGTGGGTAGTGGATGATTTTGTATACCATAGTAAGTTGTACATATTGGAGGTGGAGGGAGAGTTCAAGTCATCTTAGGGAATGTAGGGCTTTACAGTGAAGAGTTAGAGGGGTTGGTTTATAACAAATTTGGCAATTTTGTTTTAGCAGATTTCTAGGGGTTTTTTTCTTATGGAGGTCTGTAAGTTAGTTAGAACTGGGGCCCCATATAACAGTGAGGGCAAGAGGTATGTTTTGGCCAGGGTAATTTTGGCAGCTGCTGTGAGGAAGTTTTTATTCCTTTATAGCATGCCTCGCTTTTGGTCATTTTTTATACTGTTTTGCATGTGTAGGTCATACTTGAGATTATCAGTTGTGACACCTAGTAGTTTGTATGATGAACCAACTCAGTTTCAGTATTGTTGGCTGAAAAGATCTTGAAGTTTGTTTTATTGGAGCTATGGGGTTTGTGGGTGAAGAGAAGGAGATTTGTTTTTTTTTGTTTGTTTATTTTTTTTTTAGCATTCAGTAGGAATTCAGCATTGAGGAGCCATGTTTCTATGGAAGAAAAAGCTTGTTGTGTTATGTGTTGTAGGTGAGTTAGTGTGTCTGATACACAGATGATAGTGGAGTCATCTGCATATTGGATTAGAGTGCCTTCACAGGAGGATGTATGTAAGTTATTGATGAAGGCATTAAATAGTAATGGGCCAGGGATGGATCCTTGAGGTACACCTGTGGGGGCGATGTGATGTGGGGAAATAGATCCCTGCCATTTTACTGCTTGCTGTCTGTCAGCTAGGTAGCTAGAAAACCACTGAAGTCAGGAGGAGGATAGACCAATACTGGAAAGCTCATTAAGGAGTTTGGGGTAAGGTACCATGTCAAGTGCTTCTGACAAATGTAGAAATACTGTAGATACTAGTTTGCCAGTGTCATGGGCTTTGTTGACAGAGTCTGTGAAAGATAAGGCTGTTGAGGTGCTGTGTGCAGGCTGTTGAGGTACTGTGTGCAGGTCTAAAGCCATGTTGAGTGTGGGAAAGTAGGTTGCTGTGTGTAAAATGATGGAGAAGTTGTAGGTGAACACATTTTCTAGAATCAGAGGGGGAAACAAGATTGCAATAGGATGAAAATTTGTGATGTCAGTGTAGCTGCCTCCCTAATGTAAAGGTGTGTGATCTTTCCCATAGGTTAGGGACATGTGATTCAGCTATGGATCTATTAATTAACATGCTAACAGGGAATGCTATTGCCTCTGCAGCAAGCTTTAGTTACTCTGGTGGGAGGTTGTCTGCTGAGGATGTGCAAGGTTTCAAATTTTGTAGTAGTTTTTTTTTTATTTGAGATAAAGGGATAGGCTGAAAGGTAAGCTGGAGATAGTTTGTTTTTTGGTTATGAATGAGGGGTTGGTTGTGTGTGTGTAATGTGTGAAGTGTGCACAGGTTAGTATTAGGGTTATTAGTAGAAGTAGTGAGTTGGGGTGCATGAGTTGGGTTTACTTTTAGGTTGGATATGGACTTTATAAAGTATGTGTTGAATTTGGTGGCTGTTTGAAGAAGTGGCATATTGGGGTATAGATTGGGATTATTTTTATTTCCTGGGTTGAGTACTGACATTACAGAGTACCAGAATTTCTTAGGGTTGTTTTTGTGGTTATCTTGAATGTAGGAATAGTATCATGCAATATTTGTCTTTTTGTTTGATTGCGGAGTTATCTGTATAACTGAAGATTTATGTTGTTTTTATTCTATAGCCAGACAGTCCATGCTTTGTCCCTGTCTTTCATTAAAATTTGACATGATTTGGTGAGCCATGGGGTATGGATATTTTTTATTATTTTTGTTCGGTGAGGGGCTAGAGAGTTAAGAATACTTAGGAAGGTGCTGTTGAAATATTCAACTCCATCATTAAGGGGAAGTATGTTTAGGATGGACCCATCTACAGCTTTTAGAGATTCATGAAATACCTCTTTGCTGAATTTTTGTAGGCTGCGTATAGTTTTGAACTTGTATTGCTTTGTGAGTTGAGTGATAGTACTGTGAATATAGGCTGGTAGGTGGTCACTTAAGGAGTCAGGGAGTGTGCCTTAGGATGCAAAGTCAGAAGGGTTTAAGATTAGTATCCAGTCCAGGGTGGAGTGTCAAATGTTATTTTTGCTATATCTGGTAGGAGTATTTATAAGTTGAGTAATGCCACATAGGTTTATAGTATTTTTGGGGTTGTGTGAGGTTAGTGTCTGCCAGTCAGTGTTAACAACCCCTAGGATAATGGTTTCATTCAGTACTATTTCAGATATCCAGGCTAGAATATTTTCTAGAAAAGAAGTGTTTTGTCCAGGAGGGACATATTAAACAACTATGCAGATGTTCTTAGATGAGTTAAGTTTTAGAAATGTTATAAGGATTTTGGCTGTGCAGAATTTTGGTATAGTATTTGGGTATGGGGAAATTATCAAGTTGTTAGGGAAAATTAGGGTTATTCTACCACCTTTTTATGTGCTCTATCTACTCTGATAATGACATAACCAGAGGGAAGAATTTTAGTATCTTTTATTTCTGGTTTTAGCCAAGTTTCTGTAATAGCAAGGATGTCTGAGTTAGAGTGTGCTAACCAGGCATGAAAGAGTATCAGTTTATTCCACATGTCCCTGATATTAAGAGTGATAAGTTTTAGTTTTTTTTTGTCTGTGTAGTTGGAATGGGACCTGGGTTCATAGGCTCCTGGAGCCTTTACAAGACTAGCCCATAGAAGTGCCCTGGCATAATGTCACCATTAGTTCCCGGTGCCTCTATCAAGTAGAGCCATCGGAGTGATCCCTGGGGTGAACTTTCTATTTCCCATCCACTCATCAAGTTTCTCTTGAAAAGGGCTAGTGAAGTGCCCTGTTTGACATGTATGGGAAGTCTATTCCAGAGCATGGGCAGTCTCTGGGTTATGAACCTGTCCCTCCAGCATGTACTGTTGATTGTGGTAATGAGGTTGAGGTCCCTGGAATGTGATGTGCGGAGAGATTGGAATTTCTTTAGGTGTAACATTTTTAACAGGGCTGGGTCAGACATGGTTTTGTATGTCAAGAAGAGATCGCCTCTTAACAGATGATATGAGACAGAGAAAAGCTGGAGTTTTTTGAGTCTGTCCATGTGTTTAAGGCCTAGGATCCTCTTCATGAGGTACTTTTGTAGCCTTTCCAGCTGTTGCAGGTGTTTAGGGAGGTACATGCCAAATGGGGCATTATACTCGATGACTGGTCTAATGAAGGAAGAGTAGAGAGAGATGACAGCCTTTTTCTTCCTAGATGCAAAACCCTTGGTAATGAGATGTGCCGCATAGAAGGACTTTCTGACCACAGTGGCAATGTGGTGGTCGAAGGAGAGGTTGCTGTCAACCTGTGTCCCCAGATCTCTTATAACGCCTTCAGTGTTTAGTGAGCTACCATCAATGTGGTAATTAGTGGGAACTGAGTTTTTCCCAAAGGGAATGATGACACATTTTTTGGCATTAAGCTTAAGGCCATGGTTTCGACATCATAGTTGGTCTCAGTGAGGCCTTTCTGTAGGATGTCAGCATTACTTGAGGAGTTAATAATGGCTCCCAGCTTGAAATAGTCAGTGAACTTGGTCAGCCAGAGTCCCTCTGTGTTGGCCTGGACTTCTGAGAAGTAGATGCCAAACAGGAGAGGACCCAGGATCAATGCCTGTGGGACTCTACTCGTGACTGGTCTTCAGTCTGACTTGGAGTCTGCTACTTTCACACTGTTTGTTCTATCTGTGAGCCAGTTTGCAAACCACCTAGTGATATAGGGGTTGATGCCTAGTTTGGTGAGTCTATCAATAATTCCTGAGTGGGGAATGGTATCAAAGGCCTTGGCCAGATTGAGGTAGGCTGTATGAACTGCCTTGCCCTCATCCAACCAGGTTGAGCAGGCATGATCTATCTTTCACAAAGCCAAATTGCATGAGATCCAGAGTCTTAAGATTCCCTATATCCTTGTTAATTAGGTCCATGATGATGTGCTCCATAGCCTTACATATCAAACTCATCAGGCTAATGGGGCAATAATTCCCAGGGTCTGTAGTTGTTCCCCTTTATGGAGAGGGATGACTGTAGCAGTGCGCCATTCTGTAGGGACAAAGCCTGAGGTGAGGCTGTGATTAAACAGGGCATACAGATGTGGTGCCAGTTTACTTTGTATTTAATATAGAACACAGCCACGGATATTGTCAGGTTCCATGGAAGCTGTATTTTTGGCCTTGGACAATGCAGCTTTAACCTTTGCTGCAATAATGCTGGGTGCCTGGCATTCCTCTGATATTGTGATTGGTCCTTTGGGGGGAGTGGTAAATTTGGCACTGAATCTATCAGCCAGTATGTTGGCAATATCTGTTAACTCAGTATAGGAGTTATCATTGTGCAGTGACGCAGAGTAAATATGGGTATTGCCGTGGAGATTCTTGATATAACTGTAGAAGTCTTTGTGGTTGTTTTTAGTGTCTGCCATAATTCTGCCTTCATAGCTAGCTTTAGAGGGTGAATGTCCTTGCACAAGTTTAAAGCCACGAAAGAACATCTAGTTGTTTCAGTAGTTTTAAGTAATTTGGGTATTTGTATTAGTTTTAGATTGTAGTGGCTAGTATTGAGGACTTTAGGGTGGGAATAGAAGGAGATCAGTATAGAGATTAGTGTTGAGGTTATTTGGGAGAAGCTTGTGGTGGAGGGATTGAGTGGTGATGATGAGGTAATAGTTGGGGTATGCTTTTGTAGTGGTGTTGCTGGAAGAGTTGTTAGGGTAGAAAGGAGAAGAAGGAAGTGAAATGATAGGCATGAGTAAAACATGATTGGTGTACAGTGAGATAGCTTAAATGGAAGTAGAGGGGGAATTAAGGCTGTTGGAAGTGAAACAGTTATAGGGGATAGAGTATAAGTGAAAATACAGTAATGATTAGGATAAGTGTAAGGTGTTTAGGACTCTGATCCCTAGAATTTGTATGAGATATAATTTTGGGGCAATAAAAAGAATCTGAAAAAGTACTTTCACCCTCACTAATCTGCTGCTTCCTCTTGGGTGGCTCTTTTTTAGAGCAGCTGCTCCATCTTGAATGGCTATTTTAGAGAAAAGCTGTTACACCTCATACCTCACAGGTATCTACTGATGGGATGGTACACCTGGCAAGAGTAAAGAAATGATTTTTTCCCTAGTTATGAATGGTATGAAACTTCTGTTTGCGATAATCTCACTTATCCACCTATTTTTCACTAGGAACCCCTATAATTACCAATGACAAGATACCATCAAGCTGGGAGTCAGGAATGCCATGGACCCTACAAAAGGGGTGGTGACATTCCCTGTATCACTGTCTCCCTTGACTGCAGGACTGGGGGGAATTGCTGATACTTGCTTATTGCTGACTGTCCAGAGTGCATCAACAAATGCTGCCTTGGGGTAATCAGCAATGGGCATCAAATGTCACCAGAAGTCCTGGCATATGGCTAAGCCAAATCCTGCTTCCATTGCATCTCCCTCTCTGGCATTGTATACTATCTGTACCATGAGTTCACACTTAAAGGAGATGGCCGAATACCATATTTCAGCAGATCTATATGAAAGTAGAGCATCAGTGTGCCTTAAGACCCAATGTCATATATGCAAAAGTCCATTTCCAAAGCCTGCCCAAAGCCAGGGTTTCTTTGACAGAGGGATGGGGAGGCTGAAACTGAGAAGAAAAATTCTTCCCTAGGCTGATGGAGAAACAGTCAAATCCAGTTTAAGCATCTCTGCCCAGATACCAAAGCCTATTGAGTAAATATCCTCAGGCATGGGCCACAGTGTCGTGGCTGTCCAAACATCTTTTACTGCATCTACAGTAGTGTCAACAAGAGAAGGGACCACCTAGGAGGATACTTGGTAAGTTCATTAAGCATCCTAGAGTTTTCTTTATAATGAAGATATACCCTGGGAGGGCCATTCACCTTTCTCACTCATCATCTGTAGAATGTCTCGAAATATTCGGTTTTCTGGGTGTGAAGGTGAGGATTTGGTCCTCTCATTAGTCATATCTTCCATCAGATGGTCAATGTAGTTAAGTCATTTTAGCCTATTTTCTCTGTCTCTCAGGGGAAACTTCCAGAAAAAATTCTTCAAGGACAAGCTAGTTGTCCTAAGACAGAAAATCCCAGACCAACAATGAAGGGTGTATAGATGGAACCTTCTGAAAGTCCTGCATCAGGGCAGGTTGCAAGGCCCACACTTGCTCATAGGTTCATAGGTTCATAGGTTGGTGCTAGGCTGTTGGCCCTAGGACCTATACAAGGCTAGTCATAGCAATTCCCAATTTCTTCCTAGAATATTTACTTCCCTGGTCCCCTGTCTAGCAGGGTGACTGACATGATCTCCGGGGAGAATTTCCTATCTCCCATCCAATCATCAAGGTTCCTTTTGAAGAAGCCCAAAGAGGCACTCAGCTTGACATGTATGGGCAGTCTATTCCAGAGTATGGGGAGTCTATGGGTAGCAACCTATCCCTCCAGAATGTTTTGTTTATTGTGATGACCAGGTTTAGATCCCTGGAGTGTGTGGCTCTGAGGGATTGGGATTTCTTTAAGAGTAGCATGTCCAACAGCTCTGGGTTTGACATGACCTTGTATGTTAAGCAGAGATCACGTCTGAGTAGGCAATATGCAACAGAGTATAGCTGGAGTTTTTTTAGATGTTCAGCATAGGGCATCTGCTTTAGGCTTGTGATTCTTTTAGTTAGGTATTTCTGTGGCGTTTCCAGTTGTTGCAGATAAATTGTGAGGTACATACCAAACAGGACATTGTACTCTATAATGAGTCTAATGAGGGATGAGTACAGTGGGACAATGACCTCCTTTTTTCTGGATGAAAAGCCCTTAGTGATGAGGTGTGCCACATAGAAGGATTTCCTCACTGTTGTGGCGATGTGGTTATCGAAGGTGAGACCACTGTCCACCTTTGTCCCTAAATCCCTTATCACACTTTCAGTGTTTAATGTACTGCTACTTATGTGGTAATTCATGGGTACGAGGTTTTTCCCAAAGGAGATAACTATACATCTCTTAGCATTGAGCTTGAGCCCATGGCTCTGGCACCAAGCATCTGTTTCTGTAAGGCCGTTTTGTAGAATAGCCACATCATTTGGGGATTCAATAATGGCTCCCAATTTGCAGTCATCTGCAAACTTTGTTAGCCAGAGTCCCTTAGGGCTGGCCTGCACTTCAGAGAAGTAGATGCCAAACAAGAACGGTCCCAAGACTGAACCCTGAGGTACTCCACTTGTCACTTGTCTGGAGCTGGATTCTGAGTTGGCTACTTTTACAGTGTGGGTTCTGTCAGTAAGCCAGTTGGCAACCCATCGAGTGACATAGGCATTAATGTCTAGCATTAGTAAGTTTATCTATGATTCCAGAGTGAGGGATGGTGTCAAAGGCCTTGGCGAGGTCCAGATAGGCTGTGTGGACTGCCTTGCCCTCTGTGGATGGTTCTGGTCAGATGGTCAACTGGTTGCAGTCTGAAAGTGCAATCTGTGCATCCATAACACTAAGGCATTTATCAGATTTTTCATGGTGGATAGCAAAAACTGAATCGAAAGCTGCTTCTGAAGGCTCATAGTGGACACCCCCCCCCCCAAGCTGGAGTAGTCTATAGTAGGACTGCAAACTTCATTTCTACCTAATTAGCTGAGTTTCTAGCCTGCACTACCCCCTCCCCCCCCAATTACTGACTTATCCAAAGTTAGTAGATCCTTGCTAGATCTAATGTAAAAACAAGCAGGTTGCTAAGCAAGCACAGGGCATGCTGAAACTAGGTCTATAAAAGTTGACAGAGAACCCAAAAAACTGCCAGCTTAGGAACAGACAGACAGGCCTGTACAGGGATATTTAACTGCAGTGGTGTAGCACCAGCCTAAGCCATCAGACAGAAAAGGGCTTAATGCAGCAGCAGCAGTTACCCATGCCAGCCCACCGAGTGCTGGAGAGTACAAAGTTAATACTCCAACATCCAAGAACAAAAGGACAATGTGAGCTTCAAGTATGATATTATGGTACTTGTGGTACAGACGCCACCCGTTCCTGCAGCCTAAATGGTCATGAAGAGAAAAGGGTGAAAACATCACATCTACCTTTGTACCTTTCAAAAGAATGAGAGAGTGGAGAGAGAGAAATGTAAAATAGCTGCCTATTTTAAAAAGTTCCATTACAGCCTTGGCCAGCTCAGTAAAGCTGATGAGTGAAAGGGCAGGACACTTCTAGACTGGAATGGAAAGATAAGATTGCAAATGCTTGTCCCGATGTAAACCTCACCACCACACAAAACTGTAAAAAGCAGTAGCCATGAATGAGGAATCCTCTTTCATCATTGCATGAAGATCCATTTCTATAGAAGGAGGCATGGCTTTAATTTTAATTAGGTAATCACATTTGATCTTAGTGGCTGACTGTTTGATAAACTTAATTTTTAATGAAAACTATTTCTTAGGTAGCTGAACAGACTTACAAATGTCTGACTTAAGAAATTAAGAGAAAAAGGGATTTTACTCCTTTTAAATTTAGGAGCTTCAGAAATAATGTCTGGGATCTGCCTGGAGATAGACACCCACAGGAACTTAGTTTTTAATTTGAAGTTCTAACATTTAATTGCAAAACTGCTTCATTCACCTCCTTAAATTAATTTCATTAAACTTAAATATCACAAAGTTGAGAATATAGTTTTGTTTCACAAATGTTTTAATATCTTATCATTCAGTATACAAACGTGCCCTTGAGCACTTTACTCAATGCATGCTTATGTGTCAGTAGGAGTACCCAGCACAGCAAATAAATGCTAAACAGCAGCCTTTGAAGAGACATTTGATTTAGTATGGGAATATGCCATACACATTTTAAACAGTACACAAGTGCCTAACTTTAAAAGCAAGAACCCTTTGGGGAAAATGGCATCCCCAATAATTATCACATTAATAACAATGTACTAAGCACACAATCAGTCGTGAGGGACTTGGGCACCCAGGTTGATAGCAACCTTACTTTTGACCACCATGTTGCCTTCATTATACAGAAGTCTTTCTACATGGCCCCCCTCATAAATAAGGGTATTTCATCCAGGAACAAGGAGGTCATAACATCCCTGTACTCCTCCCTTATCGGACCCATTATCAAGTGCCGTGCCCCCTTCAGCATGTACCTTGCCAAGCACATGCAACAGCTGGAGAGACCAGAGAGGTTCCTGACCAGGAAAATCCAGGGTCTCAAACACCTATCATATACAGATAGGCTAAAACCCTGTCCCTCTAGTCAATCTCATACAGACTGCTCAGAGGTGACCTGTGTCTGGCATACAAGGCCATCTCAGACCCAGCCTTGATGGAGTTGTTGTATATCCGTATGACAAACTCCACTCGAGCAACCCGCACACAAGGCCTTAACCTGGTCTGTGACATTAATAGAACTTGTTGGCAGGATAGATTTGTATCCCAAAGACTCCCCCCCCCCATCTGTGGAATAGACTCCCTCTCTATGTCAAGCAGAGTACCTCTTTAGCCCCCTTTAAGAGGAACCTGGACCACTGGATGGGAAACAGAAAATACACCCCTGGGATCCCACCTGTGTCCCTGCTGGGTAGGAGAAACAGGTGCTGACTTTGAGGGAACATGTGCAAAATTCTTGGCTAGGCATATAAGGGCCTCCGGGCCAATAGTCTAGTATCATCCTATGAACTTATGAACTCATTAAGAAGACAGCTGACCACTTACAAGAGAATGGCCAAGTACATACCTTGTACATCAGAATATACAATTTTTAAAATAATTTAACTGGTGTCATGAGATGTGCTTGAATATGATTAAAAAAGGACTGGCATATTTAGTATAGTTTATGGTGATATATTGCATTCAATTCCACCTGAAACACTTAGTGACCACAGCCCAGCAGCTACCTAGTTGTCATTAAAATATAATAAGCTGTCACACAAAATAGTTCACACAAGGACCATAGCTACCTCCACATAAGACATTCTTTTGGATGAACTTAGCACAATGATTGGAGTTCAGTCTATAGCTACAAAGACTCAACAGCAGTGCTGTCCTCCTTCTATAGTCTGATGCCCTTATCCAAGACAATTAAGTGTAATTGAATATGCAAAATTGTACCATCATGCTAGAATAAGATGCTAGATCATGTAAGAGTCCAACTATTTTTTAGGAGAAAACTGAAATATCTGATAACAGAAAAAGAATAAATGCAGGTGTTTCAGAGACCTAGGTCAGCATAAAAGAATATATGCAACTCTATCAAAGTTCTAAGCTAATTCAAATAAATATATAGCATTAAAGCATTTAAGAAATAATTGTGTATCTTGCTGGGTATCAGCAGTGTCAGGTATAACTGTATGCAGATGTAATACTTTTATGTAGACATGCAGATTCTGTGTTACTCATTATTATGTGTGCACAACCCTAGAATAATACATCCAGATTGGTGTAATGTATGCTGCAGTGCATTATGAATTGCATTCTCCAGTGCTCTAACTAAAACAGGTTATGCATAGTAATTTCTAGTGCTTCATGAAATGTGTTTTTTTCTTGATTCAGTATGATCTGTTACAGTATGCAACTGATAATTTGACATATTTGTGTTATTAAATGTATGCTCAATAACTAAAATAAATTGCATTAAGATGACTTGTATGTCTTACTGCATGCACAATGTAAGAACAATCCTTGTTAGGTGTCAGACGAAATGTATTTAGAAAATTCTTTACAGATAACTTAATTTCTGTAAATTGTGGGTCTATTTGTCACATTCTGTGGTTATTGCTTGCAGTTGTCTTGCCTTAACGGCCAGGATCATGGCTGAAAAAGGTCATCATACCAGTTCACTTACTTGATTAACAAATAAGTAAATAAATTGCTTTTTATTTCAGATTACCTGATAAAGTAACTGGCTATCCTCTACTGGCTCAGAAGGGATAAGGGAATTTCTGCTCACAGAAACCAAGAACTAAGAAAAAAGGATGTCTTGCTCCGTTTTCACTTATTCACCACTTACCTCCAAATAATGCAAAATAATTTAGATGGCTTATTGATTTGCTTTAAGCGTTATTTTAAAGCAGCAAACCTAAAGCTGGTAGTGAAAATTATGACACTAAAAACAATTGCTTCTCAAACCATTTACCCAGGGCATGTTTAAACTAAACTGTATTTGATAAATTTGCCAACTTTATTTGTGTGTTTTATTAACCCCTTCTGAACTAGTCTTACCTTTGGCATTTTAAAACTCTGTTTGGTCAGAACCATATTAAAAGCACCTAAATATAGATTTCAGTGAAAACAGGAAATGAACACTAAGATTATGCCAGTTTTAGAGCATGAATTAAAACATGTAGGATGAAGATTCCCAAAGTTTATTCCAAAGTTCCTTACCAACAGTGTTAAGACCAGTAGTGACTGTCTGGAAATTAACTGCATGTACCAAAGCTGAGAATCCACAAGTAAAAATATTAAATCTACCACCAACAATGTCCATGCTTTGGGGCATGAAAGACAATTGTGCTGGTTATGATTATCTGTGACATCCATGCTCATCATGCCTTACAATTTTTCCCATTCTATAATAATGTAACAGTGTGGGAGTAACTATAGGACCCTAAGGAAATCTTCAGGTACGAAGTGCAACACAGGAAAAATGTCAACACTGTCCTATGTAATACATAATATTTAAACTAGCAAAATCTAAAACTTGGCTGTTAACATAATCACAGTGTTTACTAACCAGAGATGCACATTTCATAGTGTCAAAAATCTCGAAAGAAAATCAGAACCAACATTAAGCTATCAGCTATACAGAAAAAAAATCATTCCTTAGTCAAAAATGTAGTCATTCTGCAAACCCGATTGTAATTTATGTTATACCTTTTCCTAGCAGAAATATAGATTTCAGTGGTTTAGAATCTGCCTCATTATATTTACTTTTTTTAATTCCCACAGACTTTAGACATAGTTTTGTAGATCATTTTGTAATTCATGACATATCATCTGAGAAGTCTGTCTGATAGACTATGATTTCTAGTGGGGCACTGCAGTTCAGCACATGGTGTGCTCATCTAAGTGGCAATACATACAACAAAGAAAAATACTGGATACTGAAATAAAGACATATAGTGCTTTAGGGTACCTTGCTGTGCTTCAGGGTACACAGATGAGCTGCACAGAATCTATACAAGTGGACCTTTCCTTGTAGTGAAAATGTACAAATATACACAGGCATGTAGTAAACCTCATGTACAGATGTGCATGACACAATGCATCAAGCATTGCATCCTACATTGTGTGATCTCATGAGAACACAAAAAATGAACTCTGGCTGGAACATCTCAATGCAAATCATTGATGGTAAGAGTTAGGTTACAGGTGTTAATGCATCCTGTGCTAGGATAGTAGCAAGCACTGCATGAAATTTAAATAGACATACAGGAGTTTTCAGCTGCACTGCAATGCTTTCCACATAAGTGAGCACTTATTTGATGCATAAAAGGGAAGGACATGCATGTTACAGGGACACTGGAAAACGAGGAAGAGCAAACAGAGGGACACACAAAAGGACAATATTCAACAGTATGAGTGATGGGAACAGATGGAAGGAAACCTTTTTCTGGAGATAGGGCCCTATTTTTTCATTACACAGACAGAAGGGAAAAGGGAGCAGTGTGAAATTGAAAGAAGGTAGGACAGGGTAGTCAGAGATTTTGCAGGGGAATGCAGACATATATAGAACAAGTACAGACAAACAAGGCTGGTAGTGTACACACTAGGGTGGGGATATGTGAGACTGATGGTGACAGAGAGTAGACAAGTGGTAATTGGGAGGGTTGGATAACACAAAGGGCAGGACACTAAAGGAAGGGAGCACATGCATACTTTCAAACATAGGGGGCTTTAAGTAATTGCTGTATGATGTCTCATCCTGGACCAGTGGTGTAGTACAAGGATCCATCACCACGTGATGGAGTAGGGTATTCAGTGGCATGAGCCACAGCCTCCTCTGGTGGCTTGATGCAAAGGGGCAGTATTGGTGAATCTGGAATCTGTTCCAGGAGGCTCTCCATCCAGGCCAAACATTTGCTTACTTCTGTCTCCACTGCAGCCTCCACCACCTGTTCCTTCTTTATTTGAACTACTTTAAGGAATGCAGCTGGGCAGGTCATTTCTGTTGAACCTAGTGAACTTCTTTGAAAAGGTTACAGAAACTGTGGATAACAGTCACTCTATGCACACTGCTTATCTTGACCTGGCTAAGACTTTTGACACTATACCCCATACTGATATTATTAAAAAATTAAACAAGCTTAATGTAAACCCATACACTGCCTGCTGGATTGTAAACTGGCAGTCCAACAGATCCCAAGTTGTTAAAGTTACTGGTTCCCTCTCTGAATGTAAAATTGTAACTAATGGAGTACCTCAGGGATCAGTTCTGGACCCTCTCCTATTTGGCATTTATTTTGTAGACATCCAAGCCAGTATTCTGGAAGTATGGTAGACCAAGTCTGCTAATGACTGCAAACTGAACCCTGTTATCCAATCATCCACTGATACAAAACAGTCCCAGCAAGGGCTGGGATATGCATCTCCATGGTGTATCAAAAAGAGTCTCAAACTAAATGGGAAGAAAGAGCAGCATAGTATCATTTAGCAGAAAAGTTACTCCCACTTCAAATGTTATAAATGGTATTCCTCTTCAGATAGATATGGTCCTAAGAGACTTAAGTACTTATGCAAATAACTCTCTCTCATTTGATCATCACATTTCCACCATAGTCAGGAAATCCTTCTATTTGGCCCAACTACTTCCTAAGGAAATATCTATAGGGACCTTAAGAAGTAATCTCACCTCTGTAGTCTTCCCTTATAAAACCCATCACTGAATACAGTGCTTCCCTTGTATGAGTAAATCCAAGCATATTGCTCAACTGGAAAGGCCTTGAAGATTTCTAACTAAGAAAATTAAATATCTTAAATCCCTTAACTACCCCAATAGATGCACATGACTCTCCTTATACTCAGCAGCCTACAGGCTGCTGAGAGGTGGCCTAAGCCATGAAAGACACAGTCCTATCTGACCTACTATTTCTCTGCAAACACCCACACTAAGAACCTAAATCTACAGCAACAAGTACACAAGGCTTGCTGGAGGGATAGTTTCCTAAATGAGCATATTCCTAGACTATGGAATAAATTAGCACTACAAGTCAAACAAAGTACTACTTTGGCTACTTTTAAGGCTATTCTTGATGACTGGATGGGTAGACACAACTTTACATCAAGGTTATCATGTACTGTCCTTCTCAATAGGGAGGTGAACACTATTAAGTACTTGAAAAAGGGTAGCAAGAACTTTTAAGTTTGCCTGCTTAAAGGTATATATGGCTAGGCATCTTATGGTCCCCGTGATCACTTGCCTAGTATGTACGTATGTTCCCATGACAATGATAATGACAATAAACAAAAAAAACCTGAGTCAGAGTTTTATGACACAGTGGCACTAACTGTCCCTAGCTGTGCATCCTTCCAGTGAAAATCTGACATCACCCACACATAAGCATGAGACTGTATTTGAGCACTTACAATCCCAATGTGGATGCAATCCCACATGGTTCCAACTACCAAAGATGCACCCTTTATGGCTACAGCAGATGATAAGCACACAGAGTCTGAAGTGGGCATAACCATTATTTTGCAGCCTTACAGTAATGCCCAAGGCCAGAATGTGTCACAAATGACCCCGACATATTAGCAGCACTCAGGATTAATCATCAGATGTCCAGCAGTATTATCTGGCCACAAAGTACCACAACCCAGACCAGCATGGACCTGATTGCTGTGTTGAATGGCATCCATGAAGATATGGAGGCCAGAAACACAGTAAAGATTAGTCTGATCAGCCATATTGTGGTGCATATTGCTTTCATCTAAAAGTCCATGAAGAGAATTTCTACTGCTGCCAGTATTACTCTTACCTGTTGTGTAGGTTGAGGGGACTGTAAGTGCCAGGGGTGGCCATGCAGGAGGCCAGAGCAGGATACACCATCTTCCTTGTTTCTAGACATGAGGTATATTCTGCCATCCGTTGTCATAAGTAGCATCCATTGCAGAACACATCATAAGTGGACACTATCCATCTCACAAACTTGCAGTCACACATCATCCCTGTCAAGGAGGGCCATATAATGAGCTTACTACATTTGGAAACATTATAACTGCAGCCACATACATTAACATTAACCATAGTTCAGGCACTGTAGCTAACGCTAACATATGTAGCCACATACATTAGCATTAGCCACAGTACCTGATCTTACTAATTAGATGGCATTGTGAAATACCCAAGATGTGCGATAGAAATGTGACTCACACAAGCCATCTGGGTGCTCTGTGATTCTGCACACATCACACACAGTTTTTGGCTCTCCCCTGCTTGGCATTTATTTTGCAGACATCTAAGCCAGTATTCCAGAATTATGGTTGACCAAGTTTGCTGATGAAGGCAAACTGGACATTGTTATCCATTCATCCATTGATACAAATGGGTAGACACAACTTTACATCATGATGCTGAAATACAGTCTCATGCTTATCTGTGGGTAAGGCCACACTTTCAGCACATGGAAGGAAGGCATTTCATAGAATAGCAGCCTGTATGTTTAAACCTTTATTGCAAAATGTGCAAAATATATAACGCATATCTCAAGAAGATAGGCAATGTTGCAGAAGGCAATCCTTGTTATTCCACTCTTCTGTGGTGCACTACAAAATCGTATATGATAACCCACATGTAAAAACACTACATTAAGGAACTTGCTGAGAAGTCTAAGGGGGGAGTCCTGTGAAATACCCCAGATGTCCTCATCTGGACTCTGCAAGGTCCCTGCAGTAAATATGGAAGCAGCAATACATACTTTGTCATCCAAACGCATGTGAAGGCCATTCATTCTTACTGATTCCATATTTGGATAATACATCAACCAAAACCCATATAATGTTCCAATAAACTCTAAAGCAATCAGCAAGTTCTTGATAAGTAAAATTGTGATGTCACCCCCCCCCCCCCCGGCAATACCATTTACATTAGCGCTAGCTGGCACCTTGAGGGAACCAGCGGTGCTAAGGATTATATTATTCTGCTGCATGGTGGCTGGTGTGATTTTTCAATTCTTAGCATTCTCCCTAAATACAGTGTTGAAAGTTTTGGTGTGCATTGTCCTTTTATATTTAGTCGCACAGAGCTGTGCGGTTTCTACTATAGACAACTATGAATCACAGCTATGTTCACTTGCATACATTTAGATATCAGTAGGACCTCATTTTACTACCCTGTTTCATTTGTATCCCATTGTTTAATCATTTGCATATATCTTATGCGCATTTAGGCACTGTACACTGTAGCACAATGGGGGACTCTGACTCTCTACAAGGCTGCAATAGCCTGCATATGGCCAGTTCTAGTGCAAGTGCTTGCTGCATGACATGCAACTTGTCTATTGATTCCAGCCATGATGTTTCTCAAAATTCCTTTTGCAGTAGCTGTCTTTTTTAAATGCAGATAATAAATTGAAAACAGAAATATGACAGATGACAAAACAAGTTTCTGACACCACGGAGTAGTGAATTTCAGACAGTGATTTGATTTTTTGGGTGCAGGATTGCAAAGAGACATATAATTCATGCACGTTTGAATTTTTTATTTCCATTCCAGAGTAAATAAAAATCAAAATGGAACAAAAATATACTTTGATATTTTGCCAGATATAGAAAACCATAAACAATAAAACTACATGGGGGTAACAGATCATTTTTACTCATTTAACAAACACATAATGCCAATATACCAGACTAGTAAATGATAGGAATGGGTGCTGGAGGGAGGGCTCACAATTTGATACAAGAACAGGCATATGTAAACTGAAGTATGAAATTCTTATTGCAGCATCTAGCTGGATTTATGGTGTATTGGTTAAACTAATGAGCCATAACTGGAATGTATCTTACATGCCTGCATTTGATTCCCACAGCTTATACTTCCATAATCTATGAAAGCAGAAAATTCAATTAACCAGTTCAAGTCTCTTTGGCAAACCCTTAAAAGTACATGCTTTTCTGTTTTTACCTGGTTAGAAAATAATAAATATATATAAAATGTGTAGCTCAGAAACTCCACATTTATTAATTTAAAACTGCAGTACCAGAATAGGAAAGCATGGAAGGCAGACAATGTATTGCTAAAGTATTTCTAAAATGCACTTTGCAAATGAGTGAATACTTAAAACAAGTGAGTGTTTATTTTATTTTTGCCTTGAGACTGCAAGCTGGATCCAAGAATGCTCTAGATCATATCTCTGGTGTAAACTATATTGCTCCAGTCTTACGCGTTTTGCAGTATGTGACTGAAGTGACAAGAATACATATGACAGAATAAATCAGACTAGGCAAACAGGGGAGCTGGCCAGGGGCATGGAGGCTTCTGGGATTTCATCTCAAGAAATCTCTTCACAATGAAATAATCAAGCACTTCTTGCGAAACTGACATGCGGTTCTCTTTCCTGTCATTGGAATGCACACATTCACTGATGCTACAACTTCCTTTTCCAGAGGGAATAGGTTTAAGAGGAACATTTTCATTCTAAAATGCATAACTGAAAATAAAAGACAAGGAGGAAATAAGGAGATGCCCCTTACAGAGCAGTACATTATGCTACAAGAAGATGAATTCTCTTTCAAGTATCAGTTCATTATACATTGAGTATCTTCAGTGAACAAAATGGTGGCATTTTAGTTGTTCATTAATGTGTAATTACTTTCCTGTATTAGTTAACACAGCAAAAAAAAAAAATACAGCTTAAATAACGTCAAACAGATGGAAATGTATATAAAGTTAATTATTTTGGCTCAGCAATTGATAACAGCATAGTCTAATATAATATTAGTGATGTTAAAATCTACCAACATAGACAAAGATGAAACATCAATGTAAAACAAAAGATTTGGACTAATTAATAATATAGTCTTTTCCAATCTGTATAGGTTATTGATGTACTATGAAGCTGTCACTATGGATAGTGTGTATAGGCTTCACTTTATTTGCTTCACAAATTATTGCATATGTTACTCTAGTAATTATATTCTTTAAACTAACCAAACAAGTACACAACAGAGAAAAACAATGCATGAATGAGCCTACCAAAAGGAGCCCAAAAGGCTGCTATGCAGTTTTTGAAAAAGAACTGTATGTAAAGCAATTCTGGAGATTAAACTATTTTCAGTACTAAACAAGGTATGCTTTTTCAACTAAAGGGTTGTATATGACTAGTTACTTAAACATAGAAGCAATTCAAAAGATTTTACATTGAGAAATGCACAATATGGAGTAAGATAAACAGAAAAAGTTTACAATGCATACTTCTTCAAACTGTCTCTGTTCAGAGAAGTAGAATGAAGTTTGCCTCATGAAAACACATGACTTATAACAACAAATGTGCATTGTTTGCAAGGTGGAGACTTGGCCCCTGTACCCTTACTTACTTAATTATTCCTCGTTCACCATCACAGCTAGCTGCATTCATACAGTGGGGGGGGGGTATAATCACGCCCACAAGATGCCAACCATTTGTTCCCTTCCTCCCCAATGGCCAATCAGTGCATGTCTCATGTTAACAAGGCAGTGTAGTCCTGCTGTCACAGCAACAGCAGTCCACACTGCGCATTTTTCAAACTAATTGTAAGCCAATAAAAATAACATTACATGAGCTTTCTCTGCACTTGAATGATGATTTCCAATTTGTAAAGTCAAATTTGGTGAATCATTTCTCCTCATATTTTGTAACATTACACCAAAACCTTTTTTTTTTTACTTCTTGCTGGTGTATTAAGAATATTTGGAACTACTTTGTTGCTTTTCAGTACTTTTTTTCCTCTTACAGGTTTTGTTCCTTATTCTGTAGTGATTCCTCTTCATAGGTTCATAGGTTCATACTAGGCTATCTGCCCTAGGGCATTTATAAGCCTAGCCAGAGTGTGTTTGGCTTTTGCCACCCATTTTAAATGAATTTTGCTATGCCCTTTTTCGAGGTTAGTATATTGTGCCTCTGTCACCCTTTTTCGAGGTTAGTATACTGTGCCTCTGTCTAACAGTGACACAGAAGTGATGCCCGGGGTAAACCTATGATCTCCCATCCACTCATCAAGATTCCTCTTGAAGAGAGTCAATGAGGGCCTCTGCCTAACCTGGACTGGGATTTTATTCCAGAATGAAGGGAGCCTCTGGGTTATGAATCTGTCCCTCCAGCATGTCCTATTTATTTCAGTGCTGAGGTTCAAGTCTCTCGAGTGTGTAGCTTGATGGGATTTGGATTTTCTGAGGTGCAGCATGTCCATTAATTCCAGGTTGGACATGCTTTATACGTCAGGCACAGATCGCCTCTGAGCAGGCAGTATACCACTGAGTAGAGCTGGAGTTTCTTTAACCGGGCAGCATATGGCATCTGTTTGAGCCCTTTGATCCTCTTGGTGAGGTACTTTTGGGGTCTTTCCAGTTGCTGTAGGTGTCTAGTAAGGTACATCCCAAAAGGGGCATTGTACTCAAATATGGGCCTGATGAGGGATGAGTAAAGAGGCACGATGGCCTCCCCTGATCTAGATGTGAATCCCTTCATGATTAGGTGGGCTATATAAAATGTTTTTCTAACCACTTTGGCCACATGGTTTTCAAATGAGAGATTGCTATCAACCTGGGTCCTCAGGTCCCTAATTACTTCTTCTGTACTTAATGGATTACCACCTATGTGGTAATTTGTGGACACTTTGTTTTTGCGAAAGGGGATGACTATACACTTTTTGGCGTTTAGCTTGAGGCCATGGCTCTGGCACCAGTTGTCTGTTTCTATGAGGCCCTTTTGTAGGATGCTTGTGTCAGCTGGAGAGTCGATTATGGCACCTAGTTTGCAGTCATCCGCGAACTTGGTCAGCTACAGTCCTTCCATGTTGGCCTGTAACTCCGAGAAATATATACCGAACAAGAGAGGTCCCAGGACTGAGCCTTGTGGGATGCCACTTGTAACTGGTTTGGAGTCTGACATGGCTCCAGCAATTCTAACCATGTGGGTTCTGTCCTTGAGCCAGTTTGCAACCCATCTAGTGACATAGGGGTTTATATTTAAGCTGGTGAGCTTATCTATAACGCCCGAGTGGGGTATTGTATCAAAGGCTTTTGCGAGGTCCAGGTAGGCTGTGTGGACCACCTTCCCCTCGTCAATGGCCTTGGTGACTGTTTCAAAGAAATCGACCAGGTTTAAGAGGCAGGATCTGCCCTTAACATAGCCGAACTGGGTAGGATCCAGTGTCTGTAGGTCCCATATATCTTTATTTATGAGGTCCATGATGATCCTTTCCATAGCTTTGCAGACCAAGCTAGTCAGGCTTATGGGGCAATAGTTTCCAGGATCCGTTGAGGCACCACCTTTGTGGAGAGGGACCACTGTTGCTGTACACCACTCTTTGGGTACATATCCTGTAGTAAGGCTGAGAATGAACAGTAGTTTTATGTTTGGGTTTAGCTCTTCTTGGAGTTCATGTAGGATGCAGCCTGGGACACAGTCTGGTCCCATTGATTCTGTGTTTTTTGCTTTGGAGAGGGCAGCTCTTACCTGAGCATCTGAGATGTCAGGGGGGGCAGCACTCTGCTGGGATAGATATTTGCCCTTTTGGTGGGGAGGGGGGGAGAAGTTTGCACTGAACCTGTCAGCTAGGATGTTGGCAATGTCTGTGGGTTCGGTGTATTTTTTGTCATTTTGGACTAATTCTGAGCATATCTGGGAATTCCTATGCAGGTTCCTAACATAATTAAAGAAAGCTTTGTGATTATCCTTAGTGTCCTGTGGAATTTTTCTCTCAAAGCTGGCCTTAGACAATTTTATGAGTGCCCTTAGTTTTTTGCTAATACTGATCAGAGATGCCTTCCCTTTTTGGGATTTTGCTCTATCATGTAGTAGCTTCCTCCTTCTATTGTATAGTTTGTTTTTGACTGGGGTCCACCAGACCGGACGCCTGCCTTTGGAGGATTGGGACTTGGTCTTATTTGGGATTGCATGATGCATGCATTCCTGAAGGTGTTCATAGAATGTGTTTATAAAGGATTCTGCGGTCTGGGCCGTATTTTCCACAGGCCCGGGGGCTTTGAAGGATTCCACCTTGGTTTTGAGGAGTGTGATTGCTTTAGAGAAGTTTTTCACTGTGGTTTTCTGGGCAGGGGGTGGGGTCGGGATGTGAATATCCAGTGAGTTTAGTTTATGGTCTGATCTTACCAGTGAGGGATACACTTCTGGTCTGGAGCATAGAGCCCCCATGTTGGTGATGATCAGGTCCAGTATGTTTTCCCCTCTTGTGGGAGTGGTCACAAGTTGTTCCATAGCATTTGAGTTTATAAATTCTAGGAACCTTTGGGCTAGGGTGTTGGAGCTAGAGTAATGCTCCCAGTCTATGTTTGGGTAGTTGAAGTCACCCAATATAATGGTGTTTGGAGAGACCTTCATATTTTCCAGTGTTCTCAGGAAGGCTGAGTGGGGTTCCTGGGTTTGGGAGGGTGGTCTGTAGCAGGCTATAAACTGGAAAGTAGTTTTACCCACTGTTAGCTGCACATGGTAGTCTCTGATGATTCGTGCTGTGCCACCAACCTGGAGGTGTGGGCATCTTTGACGAATATTGATACTCCCCCTCCTTTTGTGGTTCGGTCCAAGTTTTGGGGCAGAAAATCATGGTATGAGGTATAAGCTGGTAGTGCTGGGGTGCTCTCGGGAGCCTTGAACCAGGTTTCTGTTACTGCACAGATATCGATGTTCTCCATGCTAAGGAGAGTTTCGAGTGCATGCATCTTGAGGTTTAGACTTCTGGTGTTGAGTAGCATTACTCTTAGTTTCTTATCCCTTGTGATACCTATGGAGGTGGGTTTGTCTTTTGAGCCTTGCCTAAAAAAGGCACTATGGGGGTGGCAAGAGCCTTTGCCAATATCCGAAAGCCCAGGGGTGACAGGTGCAAGCCGTCCCTAGCGAAGCATCGTGGCTTGTTGAGCATGTCATCCCAGGCTGACAGGCATTGGATCCCCTTTGAATGACACCAATACTTAAGCCAATTGTTGAAATTGATCATCTTGTCTTCATATTGTGGCATCATTCTTGGTGAGGGTATGATGCTACTCAAGGTCAGGGTCATACTGGCCTGGGCTACATGCTCAGACAGCTCCTCTATGTCTCTTTTCATGTAGTCCAGGGAGGTACGTCTCAGGTCATTCACACCAGCATGAACAATGACTGAGTCATATTTTTACTTGCCTTGGAGTGACCTGAGTGCTTGTATTATGTGGCAGATCCTAGCACCTGACAGGCAGCTCACCGTGACCTTCTCCTTGTTCAGCCTGGTGAGCGGGACGTCAGTGTGCCTGACGATAGAGTCACCTATTACAAGTGTATCAGGTGTGTTGTTTAGCCTTAAGGGCTGTGACAGTTCAGCACACTGGCTTTGTGAGCTATGTCTTGCACGTGTTTTGTTTTGGGGTAGCGGTTGATTGGGTGTCTGCTTTGGAGGTCTCTGCTGCTTAGGCAGATTTTTATTTAGAGCCTCCGAGTATGTTTTTGTGTGTTTATGTGTTTGGTTTGCTGTCGTGGTAGGTCTATGTTTGACTGGAATTGTAGTGAGTGTGGTTTCCTTCTCCTCCTGACTGGTTACACGAGTACTGAGTTGAGAGAGCTTAGCCTCCTGTTTTGCTATATGGTTGCATCTCTCACATGTGTTGGAATTTGTTGGGCGGAGGAGAGGGTTGTACATGAGGCAGTTGTAACATTGCCTCAAGATTTCCAGATTCACCAGCTGGACCAGAGAGGAGAGTGACAACTGACCTTTGGACATGCTAGAATAGTATTGGGATTTCCTTTATAATTGAAAAAAGGGTCAATGGGGAACAAGGTACTCAAGGGGAGTATGTGAGGGTGTAGTGCTTTTAATTTTTTAGTGCTGACTTATATAATTGCTTTAGTGAGAAAGTGCCAGGCTTTAGAGTAGAAATATGGTGTTTATTATGAGAACTAGATCAGTTCTAAGGGAAAAAGTGAAGAGCAGATTTTGTGGAGCCGAGAATGGTTTAAACCCAATTAAGCAGAGCTGCCCGATGCTGCGCTATGTGCAAAATCGCGCAAAGCCATGCCAAAGCGGGTTTTATACAGGGGGACTTGAAAGAGCTAGAAATTGGCCCAAAACAGCCAATAGACTACCAGATTCTTGGGCTGGGAACACTCCTCCAGGGATAGCTAGGTTGCTCTAAGCTCCCCACTGCCACTGGTGAACAAAGAAGCCTCCCTTTATCCAAGAAAGGAAATGGACAACACAGGAACTTTCCAAAAGTCCAAAATACAGCAAAGCCTGTATTTGGACTACTCTAGGTCAGGAAAGATGGGAAACAAAGATAATTTTTTTTGTTTTTCTTTTTCTTTTTTTCAACAAACAGCAGGAAAATGCAATAAATATGTAACACAGGCTAGCACACTTGAGTGTGTAGCCTCAACAAGTAAATGCAACAAACAGGACAAACTTTAAAAGTGCAGGTGCAAAAACAACTTTAAACAGTTTAAAACAGTTCAAGAAGCAGAAATACTTGCAGTTTAGCTAGATCGGACAGTCGCCCAGGTAGTAGCAGGAAAAAAAAACACTTTTATCAGGTTAGCAGTCACTCTTTTAGCCTCTCTGCTGCTAGCACCACTCTGCAGGACCAAGAGGAGATTGGCTGAGTAGTAACAAGTGCAAAAACCGCGCCAAAGTGGGTTTTATACAGGGGGACTTGAAAGAGCTAGAAATTGGCCCAAAACGGCCAATAGACTACCAGATTCTTGGGCTGGGAACACTCCTCCAGGGATAGATAGGCTGCTCTAAGCTCCCCACTGCCACTGGTGAACAAAGAAGCCTCCCTTTATCCAAGAAAGGAAATGGGCAACACAGGAACTTTCCAAAGGTCCAGAATACAGCAAAGCCTGTATTTGGACTACTCTGGGTCAGGAAAGACAGGAAACAAGGCTATTTTTTTGTTTTTTCTTTTTTGCAACAAACAGCAGGAAAATGCAATAAATATGTAACACAAGCTAGCACACTTGAGTGTATAGCCTCAACAGGTATATGCAACAAACAGGACAAACTTTAAAAGTGCAGGTGCAAAAACAACTTTAAACAGTTTAAAACAGTTCAAGAAGCAGAAATACTTGCAGTTTAGCTAGATCAGACAGTTGCCCAGGTAGTAGCAGGAAAAAAAAACACTTTTATCAGGTTAGCAGTCGCTCTTTTAGCCTCTCTGCTGCTAGAACCACTCTGCAGGACCAAGAGGATCTTGGCTGAGTAGCAAGAAGCGCAAAAACCGCCCCAAAGCGGGTTTTATACAGGGGGACTTGAAAGAGCTAGAAATTGGCCCAAAATGGCCAATAGACTACCAGATTCTTGTGCTGGGAACACTCCTCCAGGGATAGATAGGCTGCTCTAAGCTCCCCACTGCCACTGGTGAACAAAGAAGCCTCCCTTTATCCAAGAAAGGAAATGGGCAACACAGGAACTTTCCAAAAGTCCAGAATACAGCAAAGCCTGTATTTGGACTACTCTAGGTCAGGAAAGACAGGAAACAAGGATATTTTTTTTTGTTTTTTTTTCTTTTTTGCAACAAACAGCAGGAAAATGCAATAAATATGTAACATAGGCTAGCTCACTTGAGTGTGTAGCCTCAAAAGGTAAATGCAACAAACCGGAAAAACTTTAAATTACAAGCGCAAAAGCGTGCTAAAGCTGGCTTTAAAGCAGGGGGTTAAAAAGAGATAGGAAATGGCCCAAAAAGGCCAATAAGCTACAAGTCACTGGGCTGGAACCACTCCTCAAGGGACAGATAGGCTGCTCAGAGCTCCCCACTCTCATTGATTTACAAGGAAGCTTCCTCCTATCCAAATAAGGATATGGGCAACACAGGAACTATGACACAGCCCAGAGATCAGCAATACCTGAAGACTGGACTATTCTAGTTCAGTAAAGGCAGGAAACAATGATTTTTTTTGTTTTTTTCTTTTTTCTTTTTTTTTTTACAAAGTAGCAGATATTAGGTACAGAAACACAGTAAATGCTTTAATTCGGCTAGCGCACTTGAGTGTGTAGCCTACCAATTAAACTAAGCAAAAACAAACTTTAAAAGTGCAAAAAAACTCAGAAATACAGGCAGGAATGCAATAAAACATCTTTGCAGAGCTTATTTAGTTAAAGAAACAGAGAAGCCTATACAGAAAAGCAGCTAAAACACACAAACACTTCAGATGCAGTGCAACCTAAAGCACTTGAGTTGTAGCAATATTAAGGCAATTACAGTTATAATAAATGCTCTGAAATATACTCTATATTTCCAAAATGTTTGAGAAGCACAGTCAGAACACAAGGAGATTCAGGCAAAAAAAATGTTTTTTTTTTTTTTTTGAAAGGGAAAAAGGAGAAACAGAAGGCCTTATCCAGTGTTCTCTCTGTATTAGGTAGAATGAGCTAATGACACTAGACTGGGAGGAGTGTCACAGATCAGATTTACAGTAGGGGCGGGCAACTGCAAAGCCACCAAGTATAACAGAAAGACACCAACTGGGAGGGGGGGTAGGGACAAAAACAATAGCCGACAGACAGTAAGCACTAGAGAAAGCTACAAATGAAAGTTTTTAAACAGATAAAGATTTGTAAAGATACAGAATGTTTTTAAATGCAAACAAATCAGTTACTTGTGCAGATTAGTTAATAGCAATAGTGGTCAACAACTCTCATCCACTCTGCTCAGTGTGTATAGACAGAAACCCTATCAAAGTTAGGGCTTAAATACCAGAAGAACAGCACTTTTTTTTTTTTTTACAAAAACTCAAAAGAACCAGCCCCCACTAGCCAGCAGACAATTAACACAATCTAGCCAAGTTAAAGAAAGGCTTCAGCTAAAAACAATAGCCTACAGAAAATAAGCACTAGAAAAAGCCACAAATTAAAGTTTTTAAACAGATAAAGATTTGTAAAGATACAGAATGCTTTTAACTGCAAACAAATCAGTTACTTGTGCAGATTAGTTAATAGCAATAGTGGTCAACAACTCTCATCCACTCTGCTAAGTGTGTACTAGCCTGCTAGTGCAGTGGTGACACTATACCAGGTGCAGAAGAGGTAGATATTCAAGTAGAAAGTCATTGTAAAAACTATAGGCTTGTAAGGAAAAATGGGAAAGAAGAAATCTGTGTCGAAATATTTGTGGAAGTCAAGGCAATACCATTCTAAACAGCAATAAGTAGGGTTAAGGCTGATAACCTCAGCAGATACATGTTAACATTACTGCATAACATATTCTCACACTGCAGAGTCTAACATTCATGCTTTTTCCTTGACTTAATATCTACATTTCATTCTTCCATGACTTGTTGTTGTTCTGTCTTTCAGCTTATCCCGGTTAGGGGTCGCCACAGCGGAACTCCTGTCTGCTAATGTTTGGTAGTGGATTTTTATGTGCCGAGTTACCAGCCCTGATGCACAACCTTCAACGAAGGCACGCTCATTCACGCATGCCTCCACACAGAAGATGCTCTAGCTGAGAATATGACTAATGAGCATTTCTTATTATATGATTTTAAAAAATACTTGTCAGCAGTTTTTCTTAAGAGGCTGATACAGCTGTCATTAGCTGCTGGTTACTTTCAGGAAACACATATCATTCACAGCATTCTAGTTTCTGAATACTAGGAAAACACAATTTTGTCACAAACCGAGTTACTTAGTCTCACAATTGTCAAGTATCTAAACAATATAGATGAACAGTAATTTAAGTCAAGAATTATTTTTAATATTAGTTAGTCCATATTTTGATTCTATCAGTATCACTCTGGATGTTAAATTTAATGAGCAAACTCTTCCTATCAAGCTCAAAAGGCAAGTAACTCATTCAAAAACACATTTAAAACAGTCGCATGTGAAACAAAATCCAATCAAATTAAAAAAAAATGATTTTGTCATCATATCTAAAATATAGTTGGATAAACTTCTGACTATGACCTAGAATTTCCAGGACAGACTTCTGTCCAGGGCACTGGAAGTAGTGAAAAAGGAGGGTAGGATGAGGAGCTGATGAGCACTCACCCATTCTGAAGAGATGGGTGATAAGACCCAGTGCAATGCCAGCATGTAGTGGAGAGAGAGAGAGAGACAGAGAGAGACAGAAGTGTACAGCTGCAATGTTTGAGGTGGAATGTATCTTTGAGTCTGCCAAACTGATTCTGAGCTGTAGCCTTCAGGAAGTGTGTCTGATGTTATGAGGTAGTGTCATTTATGCCAGGGAGAGTAGGACAGTACATGTGTACAAATGCCACCATAACTAGCTAGAGTTTTGTATGATTATTACACTGATTTCTACAGATGCTTGAGTTAAAAATATGTTTGTAAAGTTACTTGTGTTAAAAATGCATCAACATTAGGTCATGCTGGACAGAAAGAATGTATGCATGTATATTAGATTGTATTGTTGTAACTGATCAAATGCGTATGTTTATCAGAGACCCCTGGAAGGGTGGAAAGTTTGAAATTGTGGTATAGCTTTCAGATGCTGCCACAGATCTTAGCAAAGCTCTTTGTGTGTATTGTACCAGAGTCAGATCACCAGAGGTGGTGTCATCCTCTAGCCAGCATCTGGCTTCTTTGGAACCTTCACAGCAGCACTTTGGAACCTGACAGGAAAGATTTCTGACAGGACGTATATGTATATATCTCACGCATCCATGCAGACAAAGAGAGACATCATCTGCCTTTTGCTGTGATAAGACACTCAGCACATATGACGTTTGCCTTGCTTTAGTAAGTAGTCAGGGAACAGTAATTCTTTAGTCAGTTCGGGACATTTAGTGAGAAAAGTTTAGTACTGTTTTCTGCAGCTGTGAGAAACTATCAAACTGAATTATTTTTATATCTTTGTGGTTGAAACTGTTTTTTATTGTATTCAGTATTCTTCTGTTTTCTGTTTTATTATTTATTATGAAGTATTTTAATACCTTCCATTGTGGCTGGTCCTTTAGAGAATAATTTTAATATCTTGAGAGTACTTATGCTTGTTTCAGTGACACTGTGGCCACTCCTGAAAGCCTTGCTGCTTTTGTCACACCCTACCATTTCTATTAGTATTAGTTTTACACAATATAATTGGGTACCCTTTGTAAGAACCTTAGGGTAGCTGACTGATGGCAGTGTGATTACTTCAGTGTCTGGGCAGAAAGGGGCACAGCTAGTAAATCTGTGCCAGGTTTTCCCAGGTGTGTATGTGTGTGTGTGTGAAACCCATATATCCAAATGTGTGTGTCAGCTACTGGGAATAGGGACACAGAGCACCAAAGGGATTAGTGTGGAGTTTTGTGTGTAGAGTAGGGACCCATCACAAAGTGTATGTAAGAATGCTCACACTCAGAGAAACAGGAAGACATAGCAGGACCTCACATATGATTAAATGTATGTCAATGACTGAGGGAGGAGTAAAACCAGAACATCTCCTGTGGCTGTCTGGATGATAGAATGGCTACAAGCTATTGCCTTAGTGAAAGGGAATGAAGGGCAGGGACATGGGGGCTTGGCTATCAGAAAGTATAAAGATAAAAAAGTATAAAAAATATGTAGTGCATTTCAAACCATGTAGTCATATGGAGGGCAAAACCCCACTTTCTCCCTGTGCAGGAGCCATGGTCCCCTGAGCATTCTCATTTAATATAATCAACTCCAAAGTTACTGCATCTTAAAGACAGGATAAGTTACCCTGCACTAACTGCATCTGCTCTATGAATAATGCAATGACTGCTGCAATAGTAACCTTCAGAGTCGTAATATAATACTACATAAAACCAGTTAGAAAACTTAACTGCAAATCCTGACTTAAAATACAGATGCTATGCACTTGTTTACCTGTCTTTGTGATTGTGTGTGCACTTGTTTGTAGTGTAGCATAGTTGTTTTTGGTGGTCATCCAGAGCCCACAGTTTAAAGGGGACCCATGACCAGCAGCCAAAAAGTATGGGATAGTGTTACAATTTCCA
>NC_056737.1:505856944-505906944 GCF_019279795.1 Protopterus annectens
TCCTATATCTTAAATCTAAACCATGTAGGGATAACGGTTCACCAGAGCCCTACTTTTGGGCCAGCTCCTAATGTGACTTTTGCTAGCTAGTGGAGGTATGAGTGGATCAGTGGGTGAGAAGAAACATTCTGGTATGTGCAGGGTGGGAACAAAAAGATTAAAAGAGTGACTCTATATCTTAATTTATTTATGATAATACTGTTATGATATCTTTACTAAATTTCCTGCATGCTTTCATATCACATTTAGACCTACAATTCTATTAATGTACCTTGGCAGATACATCATAAAGTGTGCATTGTACTCAATAATTGGCCAAACTAGGACCACCCATAGAGGGCTGATGACTTCTGCTGGTCCTGACTAGTCAAAAGTATTTTCTAACTATTTTACTTACATGGTGGTCAACAGAGAGGGAATTATCAACAGTTTGTAAGACTCCTGACCACATTGTCATTTCAAAGTGAGATATTGGCTACACTGTACATCAAAGGAGAAGGTTGTTAACCAAATGTGGCAGTGTTGCACCTTTTCACATTTAATTTTAGCCTTTTGTACTCATACCATGTATTTGTAAGGGTTAGTGCCTTCTATAATATTTGGGTACCAGAGAGGAGTCTGACAGTGATGCCCAGTTTGCCAAGTTTGTATTCGTCTACAGGCTTAGTTAAACAAAGGTCATAATTCCTGGTCTGAAGATCCAAGAAGTACATGCTGAAAAGGAAGGGGTCCCAGTAATGAACCTTAAGGCACACTGCTATATACCTTCTTACTTTCTTAGGAATTGACAGTCACCTTAACTAATGTGGGTTGTATCATTCAGCCAATTGATTATCCAGCTCATGATGTAGGGATTCATACTTAGCTTATTAATAATGCCAGTGTGGAGTATGGTGTCAAATTCTTTGGCCAGATCCAAATAGGTTGTGTAAAAAAATGACTGATATCCACTGCCTGTGTGACCACCACAAAGATGTTTACTAAACTAAGTAGGCAAGATTTCCCCTTAACAAAACCAAACTGCTGATGAGGTTTTTGATGACACAGTTTATTAAGACAGATATGAGGTGCTCCATGGCTTTGCAAATCAGGCTTGTAAGGCTAATGGGTCTATAGTTTCCGGGGTTGTTGGTAAGACCATCCTTGTATAGGGATATCACCACTGCAGTTCACCATTCTTTGGGAACATATCCTGCTAAACACGGGTTAAGGATGGGTTCCACAAAGGTACCTTCAGCACTGCTAGTTATCTGAGAAAATTATCTGGCCCCATGAAAGTAGCATTTTTGCTTTTAGAGGGCACTGTTAGGATGTGTTCCTTTGTGATTTTAGGGGGTATACAAAAACACTAGTTTGACAGCGGTGCCCAGGTTTGCCCAGTTTGTATTCATCTACAGGCCTAGTTGTAATATTTAAAATTTCCCCTCCCCCTTTTTCTGAGTATATAATGTCTGTCAGGGTGACAGTATGATTTCTTATACCATGACACAAACAGCATTCCAACAAAGGAAACGGTTGACAGTCCTGATGATTAATTATCTGAGGAGTGGGCAACCAAATGTGAGTTTTCTGAACCTTTCCACAGATTGCTTATGTTACCCTTTGTTCAATCTGCTTTGGTTCTTGTATGATCTTAGTATCCTAAGTGGAGTGGCTAATTGCAAACTTTAACTCATATGCCATATGTGGTCATGTTTTTAGTTAACCATCCCATTTAACCAGCAGGTTTGGGATATTACTGAAGCAGAGGAGGATAGAAAAGTGTGAAACTCCTACTCTTTCACTCTTACTACTATATCCAGTTATGGTCACCAGACAGCACACTAACCAGGACTGTCAGCAGCCAATAAGGCAGTGTCTTTCCTGACAGCAGACAGCTGCATACCATAGCAGTAAAACTGGTAGTTAAAATTACATGCACTATGTATACAGTGTATGCTTTCTGATCAGTTACAAATACTATGTATTATTACTGTTTCTTTTGTTGAAATTATGTCATGGTATAAGAAATACTTTTGGGAGTATATGAGTGTGTTTGAAAGGAAAATTCCCAGTTTCACTTCAACAGAGTGTTTCATTATGCTTTTGCCAGTTCTACGTATCACTGCTACAACTAAACATGTAACATCTGTTCAGAGTTGCAGAATGCAGGAAATATTCATGTTATGTCTGTCAGTCTAATCATCATTTCCTTGTTCACACTGTAATGCAGACGAAGAATTCTGTATCCCTCCACAGTTTTGAGTATATAGTGTCTGTTTAGGGAGACAGTATGCAGCAGATATTCCATAGACGCACAACATAAATAATATATTAAACAATAAGTACCCGGCCCAAGGACCCATGGATTGAAAACAGACTGGGCCCTAGATGTACTTAATCTGACACTGTTTGTCTGTGAAATTACAGAAAAATTACAGATAACAATTATTTAAAAAAGTGAATACACGAGAAAGTACATGTAAACAAAAATACAATACTCCATTCTGAGGTGAGATATTCTAGTAAACCTCTTGGACTTCTCACAGTTTGTGTAGAGTTTCACTTCTTACAGGTATTGTTAATTGAGATGTTTTTATGAAATCAATTATCTGTTTGAATATTTAAACACCAAATCCTAATTCCTATATCATACAGTCTGTTGAAGATATGATTAAACACAGAAATCATTGTAATATATTTAGAAACTAACAATGCTTAAGAAGTTAAATGTATACAAGGTATATTGCAACATAGTCAATGTAATGAATTTCTGCTCTGAGACTCTGTCAAGGGACTGCAACAAGTCTAATGACAATTAGATAGATGCATGTTCAGTGACAAATTAAATATACACACAATTTCTTATAAAAGAGATGAAGCACTGAATGCCCTAACCATTCCATATGTGATTAAGGATATGGGAAGCTGGAAGAACCAAGCAGGTGGGATGGGAGTGGGTTGTAATTGTCTGTCATCCATCTTGTGGGGAGAGAGGATTGTAACTGGCAGCATATGGGTCAAGGTGATGCAGTACTGCAGAGTGGGCAGAAGGGTTTAGACATGAGTGGGTGGGACCTTGAGCCTCCCTTGCAACAGCAGTTATGGCGTTACAAACCTCTTTGTGAAAGCCTACTCCTGATCCCCAATTCTTGCCTAATGGGGAACAAATGGGTCTATACGTTCTTCATTTGCCAAGGAACAAATGCGCTGTAGGTTTCTTGTCATGATCCATGATCCATGAATGAATGGATCAGCTCTCACACCAGAAGACTGAATGGGTTATAATGGGTTGGGAGATGGACCTCTTATTTTTTCTCCCCTGCCTTATGGATAGTCACCTGTGAGGAGGAAAAATATTTGTCATAAAAAGTATCCTGTGATTCAAAAAGAATCCCACCATATGTGCTAAGAGCTGTGACCAAAAGGGGCTGTTTCTATGATCAGAGAAAATATGATTCAGAGACATAATTAGCCAACATAAGGAAAGATCCCATTACTAGCTAATTTTCATGTTTCTGAATCACATGGTTTTACCGTTACAAATCATCACTTTCCTGTGGTAAGCACCTCTGTCAGCCCATGTATTGCATAGGCATAGGCACCCCCACCACCACACAAACACACACACACACATCCTCATACCTGTCCCTTAGTTTGCAGAATGTTCCTGATGAATTCTTTTATTTTCTCCTGCCCTTCATAAATCACAGATACTTGTTCTTTTTATTCCTCAGAAAATGTATCATAACACTAGACCTGTAGCTCTTTTAACTTTTTAAGTCACTCTGGAGTAATATTTAAAATTTCTCCCAGTATCGTCTAGTGTTCATCCTGGCTTTGTTCAGAAGTCTTTAGCACAGCTGTTTAATGGTATGTTATCCCCCCATACACATGAACATATCCCCATCCCTCTAAGCTGTCCCTAATTTTACAGAACACTCCTGATTTTGCCTCTTATACCTGCTTTGTCCATTATAGCTCACAGACCACTGTAATTTGTTAATAATGTCAGGCATTACTATTTCATACTTTATATTGTTCAAAGAATACATCAGGATGCAAGAGCAGTCCACAAGTAAAGTTTGCCTTTGACCTAGAGGACTAAATCACCATTGTATTAAGGAACTGTTTTCAGTACCAAAGGTACTGGATATGCAGCCGTTCTTTCGCTAATCATTATTTTAAGTGACTTAGAATAATATTTAAATATATTCACTGCTGTCTAGTGTTACTGCAGAGGACTAAAGCTTTGCTTTGTTAAGGTGCTGTTCTTCGTATCAAAGGTTCAAGATTTGAAGTTGTTTTTTTTCCCTTGTATTTTTTAGTTGTAGGATAATTTAAATAATTTTCCTAATGTCTAGTGTTAGAGTATTGGACTTCAGTTCTGCTATCTTAACAAACTGCCATCTATGCCAAAGGTATAGGTATCAAAGCCTTTCACCAATTTTAAAGACTATCCCCGGTGTCTAGTGTTCCCCAGTCCATATGTCTTTTATGCTGCAAAACTGTTGTTCTATTAACTTTTTAAATGACTTTAGTATATTTATATTGTACCCTGCAGTCTAGTGTTCCTCCCCGCACCCCATACATCTTTTGAGCTGCACAACTGCTGTTGTATTAACTTTATTAAATTACTTTAGTATACATAAATATTATTCCTGGTGACTACACTCTCTTCCTCCCCACAATATCGCAGAATTTGCTCATTAGTCGGGAGTCTTTTGGTATGATGGTATTCCACATCACACATACAAACACACACACACACACACACACACACACACACACACACACACACACACATATACACACACACACAAACACACACACACACACACACACACACACACACACACACACACACACACACACACACACACACACACACACATATTCATATATTCCTACATACAAACACACATAATCATTCTCAGATTCATATACACACAGACACATACACATGCAGACAGACACACACACAGAGCCCCACACCTGGTCACAATCACAGACTCCTTCACCCATTTAATCCCCCCCCCCACACACACACACACACACACATAGACACCTACCCTACCTGTCCCTTAACTAACCCCCCCTCCACTGGAAACACCCAGGCAGATACACAGACACACACACACACACACACACACACACACACACCTGAGATCACTCATCCTGCTCAGACATGCAGCCACACACACACAGGCCCCATCCCCACCACCACCACCTGTCCACTAAACTCCATGACACTTATCTCTAACATGATCTCTCCTACTAAAACTAATGGGTGAATGTGAATTTTGTCCAAGTTAATTAACTCAGCTGGCCAAGCTAACTTATGCAGTCAAGTGATTCTCTGAGTCACTCAGCATGTAAATGCCTTACCACAGGCATTTTTTTGGTAAGAGTACATGGCTAATTAATATATACCTCTCCTCCATAATGCCTCATTAGCATATCACTCCATCAAGAAGACACCACAGTGATCCTTACAGAACATGTAGGACCACTGAGGTAGGTCTGCCTCTGAATCAGAAAGGGAAATTGGCAGTGGTCACAGCTCATATTAGGGCTTACTAGTCAGGGTAGTCCTTTCTGACTCTGACCCACAGTGTGTGCAAATCGAACAAGCAATTACAAATGCAGCTTTATAATTGCATGGTGTTTAGCTCCTTGGTAAAAGCCACCTGCATCAACGTCCCTGGCTTAGGAAGCCATACTATTCTCCTATAGAAAGGCTACTTTGGTTTGTATCCCTTTAGTGTTCCGTGCAGACAACCATTTTATTTCCTAGTGCGAGTCCGTTCGCCCGCCTGTAAGACTGTTTGTTTTCTCAAGAACAGAATTAATCAGTATGATATGTTACAAATAATATGTTGAAAATGGATGATACTTAATAAAAATAGCAAATATATTATTTAATAATTTAATTATAATGTAATAATATATGATAATGTATCACGACAAATGATAAATGTTAAAGCTGACTTGTATTTCATATTGTAAAGGTAAACAGATGTAATGTGAGACATTAAATGATACCCTAGAAGGTGTTTGTGTTCATGTGCCCTGAAGTTTTACTTTTGAATAAACATGTTATAAATATTTTTGCATAATTAACAAACAGTAATTATTCTTACTTACCCTCCTTATGGTAAAGAGCAGCAAATATGCCTGAAGCACTTTAACCTTCAGTAGTTTTGTTTCTTTTGCTAAACTAAATGTGATTAACATACAGAAGACACATATTTCGTATCTGCTCTCGAAATTACAGTGGGTCTGGTTGTTATACTGCTTTGTTTTAAATATATTCAACACTAGACATAATTTTATATAATATTCTCATTGCACTGCAGTTTGAATTGTATCTTTAAGACAGTAAGTATGTTTGAAAATATATTTCTACTATTAGGAAATTTCATTTCAGAAATTGTTACCCTCTTGATCTGTAGAATTAGAGTAGTTTCATATGTCAATCCAAACAGTAAATTAAAAATTAATGTTTTTAGAAGCTGTCTGGAAATTTGATGTTTATTCACATCAAAGGGCTAGATAGCTAGTGTTGACTGTTAATGTTCTCATAAGTAAATGCTAATTTATTAGTCCTCTGACTATTACAAGCCTGGCCAATGGCCAGAATCAAACCCTTGACCTTCTGTCTGTAAGGTTAAGACCTTAACCATTATGCCAACCTCCTCCCCCCTCTCTTTGACTCATGCCTTAGCCCTCATGCATTATCTGTCTGCAGCTCTCACAGTCTCACACCAAATATAGTACTAAAGTTGTTAACTCATTTCTATTTAGAACTTAAACGAACATCCATTTTTAAACAGGATCATGACAGTGCCTAACTAGTAATGCAGGTATGATCAGCATCTATTATTCCATTAATGAAAGAAACAATTTCTTCCCTTTCCAAATCCTGGGTATCAGCATATGACAAGATAGCATATCATGATACAGAAGCTTGTAATACAAAGTTTTAGTTTAACATGAAATATCATTTTGTGTAATTGTAGTTATTGTACATAGTTTTTTGTTATCAATATCTAATATTTATTTTATTTATTTATTTTACATTTTTTTACCAGGAAAACCCAACTGGGATAAGACCCATTTTCAGTGGAGGCCTGTGGAGAAAAGCTCCACATATAGAGATTATACAAAACTTATACAAGAAATTATACAAAAAATATACAAGACATGCAGTACACCAGAAGTTACATTCTATGCTATTATAGCTGACATCTGTATTATACAATCATCTGATATAATTCCTTATTGTAGTGTAGACATTGTAGTTTCTCAAAGTAAGCTGAGGAAGGGTCTGTAGGAGGGAAATTGGCTAGAAAAAGATGAGGTTAGAGTTTACCTAGACATGAGAGAGAGCATAGATTATGAGGTGGTCAGGAAAAAAGAAAATGTATGACCAGAAACTGTTACAATTAGTTAGCCTGGAGTAGTACAGGAACAAAGCCAGATGTCTTAAGATAATGTTTAAGAATCTTGAATTGGTTGGTATTTGTGTTGGTTCTGATACTGTGAGGTAATGAAATCCGCTTTTTTGCTACATGATGAGAAAATAGGGAGCCAACTGCTGTATTGGTGGATTTGGACACTCGTAGTAGAGATTTATTTATTGAATGAAGACAGATCTTATTCCAACACATTTGATGCTGTTTTCACCCTTCATATCTGACATTGTATTCATTTATATTGAACTATTTCTTACTGTTCTTATCGTTGTTGTCATTGTCCTTTTGGCAAAAATAAAAAAAAAAAATAACATTTTAGTCACACCCTTAATTCAGATCCTAATGCTGATTCCATTATATGCATAGCACCTTACATACTAATAGCAGCTTCCCTCACATGCGTCTTCCTTACCTTTCTGCTTTTATCGATTTCTGCTTTTAAACTCATTCATTTAACTAGCTTCTATTTACTTCCACTTGTAAATTTGTAAACTTCAGCTGGAATGGTTTTAATGTGGCAAATGAGAATATTCATTGAATGTATTGTTCCTATAAGCAACAATATGTTATTTTGTTTGTTTAATCGTATAACCATAAGGGCAAACTTAGTTATCAGGTACTGGCTTATAAAAACATTATAATGTTCACATTCTTCAAAAAACTTCCTTTTAGCATTCATTTTAAAACAGCAAACTATGAATAAATTATTAAATTAATAAAAAATATTATAACAGCTCAAAAATAACAGTACATTCAGAAAAAAATTCTTAAACCAGCAAGATTTCTAAATGAGATTTAATTAATATATAGGTAGTTGTCATTTTTTAATAATTAGATAATTTCAGTAGAAACATAGATTCACGAAGGCTTGCACGGAGTGTAAGAGACGTGTAAGACTCCATGCAAGCCGCGCGATCCAGGAACAGCCCGAAACTCCGTGTAAGAGACCAGCTAAAACGTCTCTGACACGGACTGGGCGTGGATATGCTAAATACCTCACTTGCAGCTGAAAGGCATGCAAATGAGGTAGAGTAGTGATCCACGAAGCAGAAAGCAGCCCGTGTAAGAGCCGTTTTAGCTGCAGAAATGTACTCAGTTGACAACTGAGTACGTTTCTGCAAAAATCACAATGGAGCCATGTCAGCTCCAAATAAAGGGTGCATATGTGTCAGGCAGCATGCCAATGGCCAAATATGTGGCCATTGGCAAGGTACCCCGATGCAAATATGAAAAATATTTTTTTTTTCGGCAATCGCCGATGTTTAAATGCAGTGCAGCCCGGCACAAACGGGTTGCGCTGTATAAAACATAAAAATGAAGGTTATAAACCCACAAATGTGGGTTTTATGCAATACATGGATTTACAATACAGGGACCAGCAGACCAAAAACAACATGGCCACCGTTTAGTGGTTGCTAAGGGGGGAAGCTGAGTCTAAGAGATGTAACTAAGCATTAGTAGGCAATCTGATGTAAATGAGTGTTAGGATACTGAATTCCACTGTCACATAGCAAATGAGCACATTCTGAGTAGTGTAAGAGATACGTAAGGGGGAGGAATAGAGTAGGAGATAGGTGACATCACAGGGGGGAATGGCAGAAAGAAATGCAGTTCATTGGAGGTCAGTGTTACATGACAGATGTCAGACACATATCATGGAAAGAGGAGTGCCACAAGATAAGCATGGGAAAGTCAAGAAATGGAAGGTGTACACTGTTGCTTACACCAAAGTTTCTTGCTGGGCATGCATATGCATGTGTGCGCGCCATGAGGCACGGGTAGGGCAGTGTGTGCGCATGTAAGGCAGACGGAGCATATGGGAGCGTGTTGGCAGATGTCTAAGACTGTTTGCGCTGGTGTGCACACGTTTTAACCCGAATAAGCAGACTCTGAACTGTGTAAGCATGTGTGTGTGTGTGTAAGCCACTGTGAGCATGTTTCTGCTGGTATGTGCATTGCTCCCCCCTGAGGAAACAGAAAGGAAAAAGGAAGCAACAGAATTAGTAGGAAGCTAACAGGGAATACTGCTGGAGCTAGCAGGTGAAAACAATTAGAAGCAGGCAATTTCACAGGCAGAATAGTAGCTCAGCCAACCACTTAAAACTCTGCAAACAGCAGTGCAAGATGTTTCTCTCAAGAGACACTGCAAGACAGGAGTAAGCTATTAGAAGTGAAAACTGAAAAAGCTAAACTCAGAGCAGAAATGCTAGGGGCTGCCATAGCTGTCATAAGGAGACATAGGCGACTTGCTGAGGGTGGTGACAATGCAGATGGTGCCAGACTACCCACAGTGAGGAGACGGAGAAGAGTGTACAGGCCCAGGGTCACCTACCATGGGTTACATGAGCTGGAGATAGTAGAGCGCTATAGAGTGGACAGAGAGCTCCTGCAGCAAATTGTCGAGCTGTGCAGGCCACGCCTCACACACAGAACCAACAGAGGGGAACCCATCCCAGTGGAAACCAAGGTATGTGTTGGCCTAAGAATACTAGCAACAGGTACCTTCCAGAGACCAACTGGTGATATGATGGGGATATCACAGGCATCAGCCTCCAGGGTACTGCACCAGTTCCTGGATGCCATGTCAGCACATGTCGGTGATCATGTATATTTCCCCAATGCCCGTGAGGTATTGGCCAGCAATATGCGTCTCTTCCAGCAAATAGTGGAATACCCTGAGGTAGTGGGTGCAATAGACTGCATGCACATACGCATCAAAGCACCAGCCTGTGAGCGGGGTAGGGCCTACATTAACCACAAGGGCTTCCCCTCCATCAACTGCCAGGTCATGTGTGATGCCCAGGGCATAATAATGAATGTGTGTACTGGCTGCCCTGGGAGCTACCATGATTCCCATATCTGGCATTTGACGCAGCTGTACCAGACATTTGCCAATAGGGACATCCCACACGGACACCTAGTGGGGGATGCAGGTTATGCACTGGAGCCGTGGCTGATGACACCCATCAGAAACGCACACACACCTGAACAGGAACGCCATAATGAGGCACACGCACAAACACGTAATGTAATAGAGCGTGTGTTTGGGCTGCTCAAGGCACGGTTCCGGTGTCTGGACACATCTGGTGGAGCCTTGCAGTACTCACCAACTACATGTACCCAAATTGTCATGATATGTGCTATGCTACATAATATGATCTTGCAAAAACAGCTGCAGCAGGACCAGCATAGTGCCGGGCCAAACAGCCCCCCACCATTGCCAAGGCCATCACAGGCAGAGCATGACTCAGAGGAGGAACAACCTGAGCCTGCCCCAGTAGGCAAAAGGAGGCGTGCCCAGTATGCCCTGGCCTTGGCAAAGAGGCAACGCATAGCACATACATTGGCTCAGTAGGAACCCTGGGAATGGTACCCCTCTCTGACTCACTCATATAATGACATGGATGCCTAAAATGACATAACCTGCTCTCAAACATGTACAGGGAGTGTAATATGTGCATCCGACAGAGGCAGCCCTGCAGCACCACCTGAGGCATGAATGCCATGTGTTATGTAATGTAACACCATGTAGTATATGCACACTTGAGGACCCTGACTAACATCCTACCCTCACCAAGCATGATGCCACAATATGACGATGGGATGATCAATTGCAATAATTGGCTGAAGTATTGCAGTTAGGCAAAGGGGATCCAATGTGTGCCAGCCTGGGATGACATGCTGAGCATGACATGATGCTCCACCTGCTAGGGGTGGCGTGCACCTATCAGTCCAGGCCGCATGGATACTGGCAAAGGCTGTCGTTACCCACAGCGTGCCCTGAATAGGTAAGGCTCAAAACACAAACCCACCTCCAGAGGTATCACAAGGGATAAGAACCTAGATGTAATTCTACCCAATGCCAGAAGTCTAAACAGCAAGATGCATGCAGTGTAAACCCACCCAGTATGGAGAATGTTGATATCTGTCCTGTAACAGAAAACTGGGTCAAGGCTCACAACAGCACCCTAACACTACCAGGTTACACCTCATACTGTGCTGTACAGCCTCAAAACATGGAACAAGCTACAAAAGGAGGGTGACTAGCAATAATTGTCAAGGATAACCACACCCCCATGTTGGTACCACAACAAGAAGCAGCATGGACTAGCCATGGTCAAGTAACAGTGGCTAAAACTGCTTCCCAGATTATAGCCTGCTACAGACTACTGTCCTAACACCAGGAACTGCACCTGGCCTATGTTGGAATACATGAATATATCAAGCCCCCTAAACCACGTTATACTGGGTGACTGAAAATACCCAGACATAGACTGGGAGCATTATACTAGCTCCAACACTGTAGGAGAAAAGTTTCTAGAATCCATAAACTAAAATGCCCAGGAACAACGTACCACTCCCACAAGAGGGGTAAGCATACTGGATGTGATAATCAGCAACATGGGTACTGGATGGCAAGATGAGAAGTGTATCCCTCACTGGTAAGACCAGACCATAGAGTAATCACACTGGATATACACATCCTGACCACAGTCCCTGGCCAGAAAACCACAGTGAAAAACATGTGTAAAGCAAAAGTTGCGCTCCTCCAAACTGATGTGGAATCCATTAAAGGCCCTGTGCAGGTGCAAAATATGGGCCACACCTCAGAACCTGTTATACAGGCATTCCATGAACTCAGCCAGGAATGCTTGGATTATGCAATCACAAATAACAACAAGACACAATGCCATACACGCAGGCATCTGGCATGCTGGACTCCAGCCATTACCAAACCATGCAAGAGAATGAGGAAGCTACTACATGATAGAGCAAACGTAAAAAGGGAAGTAATCACTGATCAGTAGTATGGCAATAAAATATGTCCACACATACAATCCACTAAGGCCAGCTACAACAAGTTGAATCTGTGAATCCTGAGGCAATGTTATACCTGCCCCAAGTACACAGACAACCCTCAATTCCCCCCCAAGAAATACAAATATATGTGTGAGATGCAACCATTTATCCAAACCAGAGGCTGAGCTCCCTCAACTCAGTACTGTCAAAACTAGTCAGGAGGAGAAGGTAACCACACACACCACAACCCCAGTCCCACATAGACCTATCACAACTGCAAACCAAAGACATAAACACAGAAAAACATTCCCGGAGGCCCTAATTACAAACACAACACACCAACAGAGGCCTCCAAAGCAGACCCCAAGCAATCACAACCTCCAAACATAGCACATGCAACACATAGTACACAAAGCTGGTGTGCCAAACAGTCACAGGCCAGAAGGAGAAACAACATGCCTGATACAGTTGTAATAGGTGACTCCATAGTCAGACACACTGCTGTCCTGCTCACCAGACTGAACAAGGGAAAGGGTACAGTAAGCTGCCTGTAGGCTGCTACAATACGCCACATAACACAAGTATGCAGGTCACCCCAAAGCAAGTAGAAATATGATGCAGTCATTGTCCATGCTGGCGTGAATGACCTGAGATGTACCTCCCTGGCCTACATGAAAAGAGACATAGATGAGTTCTCTGAGTATGTACTCCAGGCCGGTATGACACTAACCGTTTTCAGCATCCTACCCTCACCAAGAATGATGCCACAGTACAAACACAGAATGATCAGCTTTAACAAGTGGCACAATTACTGCTGTCATTCCAAGAGGATCTAATGTCTGTCTGCTTGGGATGTCATGCTTGACAAGCCATGCTGCTGTTCCAGGGATGGCTTGCACCTGTTACCCCTGGGCGTCTGGATATTGGATAAGGCTTTTGCCACCTCCATAGAGCCTTACGTAGGCAAGGCTGAAAAGACTAACCCACCACCCTAGAAAACATAAGTGGTAAGAAACATAAGGGTAATGCTGACCAATGCCAGACGTGTAAACCGCAATATGCATGCTCCTGAGGCCCTCCCAGTATGGAGAACATCGATGTCTGTGCAGTGACAGAAACCTGCTGCAAGCCTCCTGACAGCACACCAGCACTACCAGGTTATACCTCATATCATGCGTTATGGCCCCAAAACCTGGACCAAAACATAAAAGGAGGGGGAGTATCCATATTCAGCACAGACACCCATACGTCCAGGTAACTGACAATGCACGAAGCATCGGAGACCACCCATGTGCACCTAACCATAGGCAAAACTGCTGTACAGTCTGTAGCATGCTACAGACCACACTCTCACACACAGGAAACCCACCCAGCCATCCTGAAGACACTGGACAGTATGAATGTCCCACCAAATACCAAACAAGGTACTCACAAATTACCACATAGGTGGTAAACCTTTATGTATGGAAGGAGTAATCAGGGACCTAGGGACACAAGTGGACAGTAACCTGTTATGTGACACTCACTTTGCCAATCTGGCTAGGATGACTGTCTATATAGGACACCGTATCATGAAAGGATTCACATCTACGTCAGCAGAGGTCATTGTGCCCCTGTACTGTTCTCTTATCAGACCCATAATCTAGTACAATGCCTCATTTGGGATGTACCTTACCTGACACCTGCAGCAGTTAGAAAGACCTCAAAGGTACCTCACCAAGAGGATAAAGGGTCTCAAATATATGTCATATGCTGCCTGGCTGTAGATACCCCAGATGAATGCAGTCACATACTGCCTACATAGAGGCGTTGTATGCCTGGTGTACAACACCATGTCCAACACAGGAGTAATGGACAGGCTCCACCCCAGAAAACCCAAAGCCATTGGAGCTGTGAGAGTGAGAGATGTCAACCTCAACACATAATGAAATAGGATGTGCTGGAGGGACAGATACATAACCAAGAGGCTCCCTACACCCTGGAACAGAATCCCACTCCATGTTAGGCAGAGCCCCTCACTGACACTCTTCAACAGGAATCTTGCCAAGTGGATGGATGATCATAGATGTACACTGAGGGTCTTCACTGTGTCACGTCCAGACAGAGGCACAGTAAAGTAAATCATAAATGGCCATAATATTCACATAGCAACGGGTGGCGAAAGCCACCCACACTCTGGCTAGGCTTATAAATGCCCTAGGGTGGATAGCCTAGTATGAACCTATAAACCTATGAAGATACAAATTGTACAGGACACTAAGGATAATCACAAGGCTGTCTCAACTGATGGTAGGAACCATTTTGGGAATTCACGGATATGCTCTGAATCACTCAAATATTACAAACAACATACCAAACACACACACATATTGCCAACATACAACCTGACAGGTGCAGTGCAAACCCCCAGAATGCAAAATATCTATCCCAGCAGACTGCTGGCCCCCTGACATTGCAGATGCTGAGGTAACAGCCAGCATCTACAAAGCAAAACACACAGCAGCAATGGTATGAGATGGTGTCCTGGGCTGAGTCCAACATGGACTCCAAGAAGAATGGAATGCCAAATCACACTACTGCTCAATGTCAGCCTTACCACCGGTTGTGTACCCAAAGAGCAGTGTACAACAACAGTGGTCCTTCCCAACAAAGGTGTTGCCTGAATGGATACTGCAAACTACCACCCCAGAATCCTGACAAGCTTGGTCTGCACAGCTATGGAAAGGATCAGCATGTACCGCAGACATAAAGATATTGGGGACCTACTGACACTGGACCCTACCCAGTGTGGCTTTCTTAAGTGCAGATGCTGCCCCTTAAACATGTTTGACTCATTTGAAACAGTCATTAAGGTCATTGATGAGGGCAATGTGGTCCACACAGCGTAGCTGGACCTTGCAAAGGCTTCCATACAATACCCCACGTGTTCATTATAGATAGGCTCACCAGCTTAAATATAAACCCCTATGTCAGTAGAGGGGTTGCAAACCAGACCAAGGACAGAACTGACATGGTCAGACATGCTGCAGTCATGTCAGACTACAAACCAGATATAACTGGCATCCCACAAGGCTTGGTCCTGGGACCTCCCTCGTTTGGTATATATGTCCCATAGGTACAGGCCAACATGGAAGGACTGTGTCTGAACATGTTTGCAGAGGACTACAAACTGGCCACCATATCTGACCCTCCACCTGACACAAGCATCCCACAAAAGGGCCACATAGAAACAGACAACTGGTGCCATAGCCATGTCAGCAATCTAATTGCAGAAAAGTGTATAGTCAACCCCTGTGGATATACAGTAAGTGCCCACCAATTACCACATAGGTGTTAACCCATTACATACTTAACATGTAATGAGAGACCTGGGGACACAAGGTGATAGATATCCTGCATTGGACAAACATGTGGCTGTTGTGTTTACAGAAACATACCATATACCCACCTAATCATGAAGGTTGTCAGATCTAGATAAGGGGAGGTCATTGTGGCTCTGCAGTCATCCTTCATCAGTGTTACAATTGACTGCAATAGCCCCTGTGGGATGTACCTCAGCAGACACCTCCATCAACTGTAAAGTCCCCAACAGTACCTCACCAGGAGTATCAAAGAGCTTGAACAGATGCCATGTGTTGCCTGATTAAACAAACTGCAGCTCCACACACTGCCATACTGCCCACCCAGAGGCAAGCTGTGCCTGATGTATAAAGCCATGTCCAAGCTGGAATCAATGAACGTGCTGCACCTTGTACAATCTGAATGGCAGTGAGCTATGCACATGAGAGACCTGAACCCCAGCACTGACATACATAGGACAAGCTGTACTGCATGATCCATAACACAGAAGCCAACCCCACTCATGAGTAAACTCCCAGTACAGGTTATCCATAGAGTCACTCATCGAGTCTCCTCAAGAGGAATCTTGATGAGTGGATGGGAGATGGTAGGTTTACCCTGGGTATCACTGTTATGTTACAGGTAGACGGAGGCACAGTATACTAACCATGACATATGTCATGGCAAACTCCACTTACAATATGTGTCGAAGGACAAACACACTCTCTGACTAGCATTAGAAATGGCCTTGGGCACATTGCTAGTGTTTGCCAATGTACATCTATGTTGTGGAATACACTACCAATGTTGGACAAGCCTGGTTTAAGTAGTTCATATCTGAACATAATGCAACATGGTCAGATGTGCACAACTGGCCCCTAACCAGGCTGTTGTGCTCACTATGGAAATGTAAAGCAGTGATAGGACTAAAGCCCAGGATACTGTCCACCACAGTGAAAGTACTGAACCAGTACACTATACGGTACTACAGTGTTAGGTCAGTATGAAAGGATGTTGACAACTGTATGCAAAGTATCCCATGCAAACCCTGCAGGCACAGGATAATCCCTGTTGTGTTCACACACAAAGCAGTTGGACAGTAACTACACAACATGACACACAACACACAACCATAAACTGGAGATATTGTTGAAGTTCACACTCATCCACAAATGTGGTGGGCTGCAGAGTTCAACATATGGAAAGCTCACACTGGGCATGCTCGCACACATTGATAAATGAGACATATGTCAGACAACATGCCATGGGAAGGCTGAACTGGGCATGCTCACACACTTAGGCCAAATCTCAGTTTAGCAGTTGGCCACATGTATCTGGTATTTGTACGTGTTATTCCAGGAACCAACCACATTACAGCAATCTGCCCAGTGCACACAGTTAAATGACTACAGAGACATATGTGATATAGTGGATCCCTCCCATATGCAAACATCTTCCACAGATACACAAGTTGTTCATACAAACAGGGAATGCTATGGCAATAAAGACCTGCAAACAGTCTATCAGCAACAAATAATGTGCATCGGACAATTAAACATATGGGTGTAGAGGTCAGCACTAGGCTGTTTGCCCTAGGGAATGACAGCTTAGCCAGAGTGTGCTTGGCATCTGCCTCCCCAGTACAGTAGGCTACTGTGCCACTGTAAAGTAGGTCACATAAGGCACCATGTGAGGCTAGTGTGCTGTGCCTCTGTCAAGCAGGGACACAGTGGAGATCCCAGAGTTTGAATTTGCTAAGCCACATCCATGTTGTTGGTGTGTGCTGGAAGAAGGTTGCTGAGGACCTCTAACAGTAAGTGGGTGTCAATAACAGACTGAGGGGAGCCTTATCTGCATTGTCTGGACAATTTCACTGTCAACACTGTGTCGTGATGATTATGAGGGATGGAAGTGACGTGACGGTACTGTTCAGAGATGTCCTCCCTCTGTGGGCTACTGCTCTGCACTGTATTAGCTCACTCTGTCTGTTGGACAGCTCATATATGGCTGGTGTACACCTGACAGGTGTCCTGTTGTGGAGCAGTCATGGGTATATTTGGGATAGCATGATCAATGCAAACCTTCCACATGCTCATAGAATGCAATTGTCAAGGATTATGCAGAGTGGCCTGTATACCCCCAGAGCATGGGTCCTTTGAAGTCTTCCACCCCAGTCTTCACAAGTGTAAAGTCTGCTTTTGATAAATACAGTTTGTTTGCAGTGACAACCTTGCCTGGGGTGGGGATGGGATATGGATGTCCAGGGAAAGGTGGGTATGGTCAGATATCAACAATGGTGGTCTACCTCTGGTGTGGAACAGTGAGTACCCATGTTGCAGATGGTCAGGTGCAATATGTATTCCCCCTTGTGGCTGTGGTGAGTGGTTCTGCCATAGCACATGGACTCACAAATTGTAGTGGCTGTAGGGTAATGTTGTACAGGCCTGAGTAGTTCCCACACACAATATGCCTGTACCTGACATTAACAACTGGAATGGTGTATGTGAACACCTGCATATCCTGGCATTGTTCCCAGGGAAGCAAAGTGTGTGTCCTGGATGTGGGAGGGGTGGTCTGGACTGGTTGTGTTGTGTGTTACAGGTCCTGTGGTCACGAAGCATGGTATAGAACATAACATGCCAGTGCGATGTGCATATCTGACCCTGAAGTAGGAGGCTGCAAATGCATATATATGCTATCCCCCACCTGACAGGTAGTACTAGATGTACATACAGCTGTAGAAATAATGATGTCAGCACCCTATAAATACTGCAGGTGCAGAACAGATGCCCAGTAATTCGGATAGTGTGCCCTGCTAATGCGTCTCCCTCAAGTGTCATAATATAGATAGGTAGGGGTTTGAATCCTGCAAATGCTCAGTGTGTGTGTGGGTGAGCGGCGTTGTTGTGTGTGCAAGTCTGTGTGAGGGAAATGTCCCTTTTGGCAACTGGGAAAACACACTACAGGATGCACATTCCCCTTTTTAAATACTGATGATGTCAGCACCCTATAAGTACAGCAGGAGAAGGGAAACCTCCCAGTAATGCGAATAGCATGCTCTGCTAATGTGCCCATCTCGAGTGTCATAACATAGTTAGATAGGGGCTTGAATCCTGCAAATGCCCAGTGTGTGTGGAGGAGGGTTAGTGTGTGTGTAAGTCTGTATGAAAGAAATGTCCCTTTTGGCAACTAGGAGAACACACTACAGGATGCACATTCCCCTTTCTAAATACTGATGATGTCAGCACCCTATAAGTACAGCAGGAGAAGGGAAACCTTCCAGTAATACGAATAGCATGGTGCGCTAATGCGTCCATCTCAGGTGTCATAACATAGTTAGGTAGGGGCTTGAATACTGCAAATGCCCCGTGTGTGTGGAGGGGGGTTAATGTGTGTGCAAATCTGTATGAAAGAAATGTCCCTTTTGGCAACTAGGAGAACACACTACAGGATGCACATTCCCCTTTCTAAACACTGATGATGTCAGCACCCTATAAGTACAGCAGGAGAAGGGAAACTTCCCAGTAATGCGAATAGCGCACTCTGCTAATGCGTCCGTCTCGAGTGTCATAACATAGTTAGGTAGGGGTTTGAATCCTGCAAATGCCCAGTGTGTGTGGAGGGGGGTTAGTGTGAGTGTAAGTCTGTATGAAAGAAATGTCCCTTTTGGCAACTAGGTGAACACACTACAGGATGCACATTCCCCTTTCTAAACACTGATGATGTCAACACCCTATAAGTACAGCAGGAGAAGGGAAACCTCCCAGTATGTGTGTCACTACACTCATTGTGGCTGATTTGGCAACAATATCACATACATGAGAATTGTTAAGGGATACAGACCACATACAGGTTGCAAACATCTGGATATTCGATAGACTTCTGTACAGAGGACTGGTATGGCCTGCACAATGGTTTAACATGCTGCATGTGAAGCAGATGCCGTTACCGCTCTATCGAAATTAATGCCATTGGGAGGTGGTAAACAGGTGTGGATGGTACACAAATCAAAATGGTATCAGCCAAGTAGGATATGATCTTCACCCAAAGACACACACACACACACACACACACACACACACACTTGCCAGTATTGAGATTAGAACCCATACCTATCTAGTTATTTCTACTATATTGTTACACAGTTATCAGACACACCATGGAGCTTACATGATTTCACCTAGTCCCAATGTATTTCTAAGGTGAATGACATCAGCAGGCCTAGTAAAGTAGTGTGATGGGAAGTTTACAGGGTGGTACACAACTCAGAATGGTATAAACCACACAGTATATTATTCTCATACAAATGCTCGCACACGCGTGCACACACACACACACACACACACACACACACACACACACACACACACACACACACACACAGTTGCTAGTATTGAGATTAGAACCCCTACCTATTTAGTTATTTCTGCTATAGTGTTACGCAGTTATCAGATGTGCCACAGAGCTTACATGATTTCCCCTAGTCCCAACATACTTCTAAGGTGAATGACATCAGCAGGCCTAGTAAAGTAGGGTGATAAGAAGTTTACAGGGTGGTACACACTCAGAATGGTATAACCCACACAGTATATGATTCTCACACACACAGTTGTTAGTATTGAGATTAGAACCCCTACCTATCTAGTTATTTTACTGCAGTTTTACACAGTTATTAGATATGCCATGCAGCTTACTTGATTTCACCTACTCCCGACATACTTCTAAGTTGAATTACATTAGCAGCCCTAGTAAAGTAGGGTGATGGAAAGTTTACAGGGTGGTACACAAGTCAAAATGGCATAACTAACACAGTATATGATTCTCACACAAACACTTGCCAATACTGAGATTAGAACCCCTACCTATCTAGTTATTACTACTATAGTGTTATGCAGTTATCAGACGTGCCACAGAACTTGCATGGTTTTACCTAGTCTGACAGTACTTCTAAGGTGAATGACATCAGCAGGCCTAGTAAAGTAGGGTGATGGGAAGTTTACAGGGTGGTACACAACTCAAAATGGTATAACCCACACAGTACTTGATTCTCACACGAACACACACACACAAACAGTTGCTAGTATTGAGATTAGAACCCCTACATATTTAGTTATTTCTACTATAGTGTTACGCAGTTTTCAGATGCTCCACAGAGCTTACATGATTTCACCTCATCCCAAGGTACTTCTAAGGTGAATGACACCAGCAGGCCTAGTAAAGTAGGGTGATGGGAAGTTTACAGGGTGGTACACAACTCACAATGGTATATCCCACACAGTACATGATGCCCACACAAACACGCACACACACACATAAACACACACACACGTGCACACACACACACACACACACACACACACACACACACACACACACACACACACACACACTTGCCAGTATTGAGATTAGAACTCCTGCCTAGCTAGTTATTTCTACTATAGTGTTACACAGTTATCACACATGCTACAGAGCTTACTGGGCTGACACCTGGCCAAAGGTGTTGAGAACTCCACAGCTGAGCTAAATTGTTACAGGAGCCAGAAAGTCTGCCTTTAGTTCTTCCCTTAGATCTTGCTAGTTCTTTCTCTCCTGCACTTCAAATAGCTTTGCACTTCAACAGGTTTTTTATCAATTATTCTGGCACACCTGAGGTCCATCAGCAGTACTCATTCCTCGTAGAATTAGTTCCAGTACTTAGTAGGTATGACCACCCCTCCTGGCATGATTAAAGTGCAGTTAACTGTGCTTTTGCCCATTAACCTGGTGCACTTGGGCATTCTGAGGCACTGTTGCAACTGCCTCATGTACACAGACAACCCTCTCCTCTAAATCCCCAAAACTCAGGCTTGTGAGAGATACCCCTATATCACTGAATTTGATGATATGCACTCTCCACCAAAGACTGGACTAGCTGGTCAAGAGGAGAAGGGTCAACACCTGCAACACACCACATGGAACACATGTCCCTCCAGAACACCCACTATGGCAGCTCTGACATGCAGACAATAACCACACACCCACATTCACAGAAGCACTCAATAGACATTTACCCAAACAGCAAAGACCACCAAGACAGATACCCACTCGACCACCAAAACACAGCACAAACCACAGGAAACATATCTCACCTACACAGTGTGCCCCTAAACCTATGCCCCAAAGGCTAACCACCTTTCCTGATGCAGTAATTAATCATAGGTGACTCAATAGTGAGGCACACAGATGTCCCATTCACTCAGTTGAACATGGAGAAGGTAACAGTCAACTGTTTATCAGGTACCAGAATCCAACACATAACACACCCAGTCAGGTCACTCCACAACAACTGCAAGTCACTTTGTCATTGTCCATGTGTGTGTGAATGACCTGAGACACACCTCCATGAATTATATGAAAAGAAACATGGTGGAACTCTCAGATTATGTGGGCTAGGCAGGTATGACAGTAGTCCTGAGCAGTATACTACTGTCACCCAGAATGATATTGTAGTGCAAACAACAAATGATTGACTTCAACAATTGACTTAAGTGTCTGGTGTCACTTTCATGGGATCCAGTATTTGTCTGCTTGAGATGACATGATTGACAGACTGCGATGGCTTCCCAGAGATGGCCTGCATCTGTCACCCCTGGATTTCCAGGTACTGGCTAAGTGTCTTGCCACCCATATAGTGCCTTTTTAGGTGGTGTTCCAAATCAAATTATCACCATAACAGCTATACATATATGCAATCTGAGGGTCATGCTGCTCAGCGGTAGATATCTACATCCCAGGATGCAGCTACTCGAAGCACTCCTCACAATGGAGAACATTGATATTTGTGCTGTAATGGAGACCTGGTTTACAGCAGCAGAGAGCACCCCTGCACTACCAGCCTATAAATCATTCCACACCTGTCAGCCCCAAAACATGGACCACAGCTCCAAAGGCGGTGGTGTCTCCATAGTAATAACAGATAGACACACATCCAGAGTAGTAGCCCAGCATAATACATCTGAGATACTTCATGTACAACTGACATTGGATAATAGTGCAATCCAGGTTATAGCCTGCTATAGGTCCCCATCCATGTCCCTATACTCTCAAGCCACATTCCTCAACACCCTGGAATCTATCATGGTCCAACCCAACACTCTCATACTAGGAGAGTTTAACTACCCCTCCATCAACTGGGAAAGATACACAAGCTCCAGTACACTGGCCCAATGCTTCCTGGAATTCAACAGTTCCAATGCCCAGGACCAGCTCATTCTGACACCCAGTAGAGGAAGCAACATCCTTGACATGTGTTGATTACTAATATATGGAACCATTGCTTGACAACAGTAGTCAATTGTTATCTGGTCAGATCCAACATAGAGTAATCACCATGGAAATCTACATCTTACCCACACCCCCACAAAGGTAACCACCTTGAAAAGTTTCTCCAAAGCTGACTTTGGACTCATAAGAACAGAGGTGGCTAACTTCACAGCAACCATGCCAGTGTTAAATCCCTGCATGACTGCCAAGTCATACACAAATGCACTGTACAAACATGTACATCAATGAATGTAAACAGCCATAGCCAGCAGAACCATAACACTCTGAGGCCAATCTGGTGGTCCCCTGCCATTAATAACATATGCAACAGAAGGAAGAAACTGTTGCAGAAAAATGTGGTGCCCCAAGAGTGGTGAAACTCCCTTATTAGCCTCAACAGCAACTTGAGATCCTTTATGAAATCATCTAAAGCTGGCCATGATGGCAGAGCTGCAGCAGACACTGACAATAATCACAAATCCGTTGATAGTTATATCAACAAACTCCACACCAATACTCAGAACTGCTCTGAGTTACTGCACAATGCCACCTCCTATACTGAGCCAACAGATATTGCTAACATTCTTGCCAACACATTCAGTGCCAGCTTTATCCCTCCCTCTCCCTAGGGGAACAATCAGAATGCCAGAAGAATGCCAGGCACCCAGGATTACTGCAACCCAGTTTACACCTGCATTGTCCACGGGCAAGAATACAGCTTCCATGGGACCCCAAATTATCCCTGACTGTATTCTACATGAGCTACAAAGATACCTGGCACCACATCTGTGTGCCCTGCTCAGTCACAGCCACACCTCAGGCTTTGTCCCTCCCAAATGGCACACTGCTACAATCATCCCTCTCCATAAAGGTGTGGCAAATACAGACCCTGGGAATTATCAGTCCATTAGCCTGATGAGTCTGATATGTACAGCTATGGAGCACATCATCATTAGGGACCTGATTGACAAACATATAGATAATCTCCTAACTCTGGACCCCACAAAGTTTGGCTTTGTGAAAGGGAGATCATGCCTGCTCAACCTGGGTGACTTCTTTTTGTCAGTCACCAGGGCTGTGTATGGCAGTAAGGCACTGCATACAGCCTACATCAATCTGGCCAAGGCTCTTAATACCATTCCTCAGTCAGGAATTATGGATGAACCCACCAAACTAGGCATCAACTCCTATATCACTAGGGGGGTGCAAATTGGCTCACAGATAGAACACACAGTGTGAAAGTAGTGAGCACCAAGTCGGACTGGCAGACAATCATGAGTGGAGTCCCACAGGGATCAATCCTGGGTACTCTTCTTCTGTGCAGCATCTATTTCTCAGGAGTCCAGGCCAACACAAAGGAACTCTGGCTGACCAAGCTCACAGACAACTGCAAGCTGGGAGCCATCATTAACTCCACAAATTATGCAGACATCCTACAGAAAGGCCTCACTGAGACCACTGACTGGTGTAGAAACCATGGCCTGAAGCTCAACACCACAAAATCCATCATCAGCTCTTTGGTAAAATCTCAGTTCCCATTAAGTACCACGTCAACGGAAGCCCACTGAACACTGTAGACATTATTAGAGATCTGGGGACACAGGTTGACAGCAACCTCTCCTTTAATCACCACATTGCCACTGTGGTCAAGAAATCCTTCTATGTGGTACATCTCATTACCAAGGGTTTTGCATCCAGGAAGAAAGAGGTCATTGTCTTTGTGTACTCTTCCCTCATTAGACCAATCAAAAATAAAATGGCCCATTTGGCATGTACCTCACTAGACACCTGCAACAGCTGGATAGGCCAGAGAAGTACCTCACAATGAGGATCCTAGGCATTAAACACATGTCCTACACAGACTCAAAAGTCTCCAGCTATTCTCTATCTCATATAACCTGCTTAGAGGAGACCTCTGCTTGGCTTGCAAAGTCATGTCTGATCCAGCTCTTTCACAAATGCTACATATAAAGACATCCCAAGCTCTCTGCAACACACACTGCAGGGACATCAACATGACTGATAAAGTATGCCAGTGGGTCAGAAACTTATCAAAATACTTCTTCCTACAAACATACACACTTTCACACAGATGTATACACCAACACACACATTTGCCAGATCTGAGAGTAGAACCCCTGCCTATCAAGTTACTTGTACTATAGTATTACACAGTTATCACATGCACTACAGAGCTTACTGGGCAGACAACTGGCCAAAGGTGCTGATAAGGGGTAAGACATCAGCAGGACTGATAAAGTAGGGCAGTGGGTGGGAGACTTATCAAAATACTTATTCTTACAGAGATACACACTCTCATTTTCTAGATCTGAGATTAGAACCCCTGTCTAGCTAGTGATTTGTACTATAATGTTATGCATGTATCACACATGCTATGGAACATACTGGGCTGATAACTGGCCAAATGTGCCAATAAGGGGAACAACATCAGCAGGACTGATAAAGTGGGGCACTGGGAAGTGTTGTGGGTGGAATGGCCTAAAACTGTTTCACCTACAAAAAAACAAACACAGACACCCTCACTCTCACATACACAATTGTCTTTCTCTCTCTCTCTCTCTCTCACACACACACACACACACACACACACACACACACACACACACACACACACACACACACACATACACACACACGCGCGCTCTTGCCAGTATGGAGATTAGAACTCCTACCTATCTAGTTATTTGTACTATAGTGTTACACAGTTATTGCACATACTACAAAGCTAACAGCGGTGATCTCTATCCGATGGAACTTCTAAGGTGAATGAAAGCAGCAGATCATGTGAAGTAGGGCAATGTGAAGTGTACTGAATGGGAAGAGTCTCCTAATACTTGGACCTATGGAGACACATGTACACACACACACACACACACACACACACACACACACACACACACACACACACACACACACATGCACGTGATGTGATATAAACTTAACCTCAGTGCTATTACACAATGGGGCTCACCTTTTATGCTGGCACGTGCAACTGTTTACAACTGGTATGCCACTGTACACAGCAGGACATCACTGTATACCATTCAGGGTATCAGTGTGTGTGACTCACTCTGTCTGTGTCCCCTGTGTCTCTCTGTATCACTGTCTATCTCTCAGTTCCACACATCTATGTGTGTGTATGCATGACATATGTTATCTGTGCCCATATATATGTGTGTGTATCTCATGCAACAGATGCAGATATATCACATATGGGCCACCTACAGCTAGCTGAGGTGTACATAGCTGCCTGTATGCATGGACATATATACACAATACAGTCATATATTATAATGTGGGTTCCAACATGTCCTGTGATTCTCTAAGTGTAGGAGCATGCCCACTGTGACCTTCTATAGTTAGGCTGGGACTCCATTCCAGAGATAGGTTTACTTCAGTCCAGGGTTTTGTGTGCTACAGCCATACCTCTCAGGAGTACACAGGACTTTCTTCAGGAACTTGTTTTGTTTAGCAGACATTTTCTGACATATCTGTAGTCTGAAACTGCAATGTATTGTGTCATTACCTAGTGCCAGACATCCTCAGATTATAACAGTGCTTTACCAGAGTAATACTAGTTGTATGATGCATAGACCAATATTATGAGGGCAGCTATGTAAATTCTTGCCCAACAAGGCCATTTGGGAGGTGTGGCTACAACCAGTGTAGAAATGACAGACAGCTGTGTAAACAGTCCAGCAACCTGGTGATATACTGGCTGGGGATCTCCTGCTTGTGTGGCATCTTTCTAACATGAGATGTCATATCCTTGTGTGTGCATACTTCTGACCTGTACATTTTTGGCAGGTTGCCCAGGTGTTTGGCTAGAGGTTTCATCCTTTCTACATAAACTTGCATTTTTATGGCAAGTTAGTTACATATAATTGAAGTGTGATGTTACAAAATAATACAGACATTACTATTTCAGAATACATTTAGGAAAAAAATCAGGTAAACACCACTGAATAACTCTTCCAGAAAAGCAAAAGACTTCAGAAAAAAACAAGGAACATATCACCACAGGCAGAAGATAAAACAAAGTGAAATCTTTAATGAACAATCCACTGACAACTCAAAGACAGGACAAGCACTTTCGGCATAATGCCTTCTTCAGATCCTGATTATTGTGTCCTGAGTGTCCTAATTTAAAATACTAACTTCCAATCAGTATACTGAATCTTGATCAAGTGATTCATTTTAAAATCTGACAGGAAAATCCAGTTAAGAATAATAATCCACGATGTTTCATGGGTCAGCCAATCTCAAACTGTAAAAAGCAGCATGCCTATTTTCTGTCCAATAGATTATTTACTTCATTACTTCCTATTCGTTGTCATCCAATAAGAGTATACATCTCCACACTAAGGTATCTTGCCAATAGGGTGCGAGCAAGTGCTACACACCTCTTTTGTTGTCCTATCAGAAAACAACAGTATACCTTTCGTGTTCAAAGAACAGCCTCCTAAAGAAACATTAATAGATAATGCAAAGGTTATATCAGCTACAAATATTTTTCGTCAGTGAACATCTTACATTCTTTTTAGGATAACAATCCACTTTGTATGGTCAAGCATATTGTTGCATAGACAGTAACTATCACATATAAAGACTCAAATCGATTCTGGCTTCCTCGTACATAAACTCTCTGCTGTTCTTTCTTTAAGCAGAGGCTAGGCAAGGGAATGACAATTTTTTTTATAATTAAAAGATGTGTATGTGTATCATTGACTGTTACTTATTAATATGTAGAGCATTATCTCTGCTCGAAATTAAGTTCAAAGCATACTTAGTTGCTACCTCATCTCACCAGTAATAGACCAAGATGAACAGCGGGCTTTTTCTTTAGCCAATGACAGGTTTTTCTTCTCTTGCTGGATATTATCCTCATTTCGAGGAGTCTGTTTTTGTAGTACAATTAATGCATCCATTAGAAGGCCAGATACTATCAACTTCTTCCACTTTTAGTTAGGCTAATCACTCTACCCACCCAACAGCTGGGGTAATCATGAATTTAAGAGCTGATCGCCCGCCTGGGTTGAATGGTATAGTTCCATTGAAACCATTCTTAAAGGAAAGGAGATTGAGTATTAAAAGCTAGAGTTGTCTACCAATGAACATAAGAAGTATATGTTATATCAGATTTCATATTTTGCTGGGAGTTTTATTTGACATCAGTATAAGAATGCTTAACCCCTATTGGCTGAAACAAATGTTTGCCGTTTTTTCTGACTTAACATTGGTTGGATGGGACAGTAGCTGATTACCCCAGCTGTTCCTTAGGTATGTTTCTCTATGACTTACTTCAGTTTGTGATTGTGAGTAATAGAACAATACATTAAGAGAGAGATTTTTAAGTCTCCTCAGCTTATCTTTTGTCCCAGTGAAAAACAGCTGTAAATATCGGATACTGATAGCAGATCTGTTTAGAGTCATTTCTGAGACTGAACTTCTGGACTGGGTGGGTAGATCGATTAGCCTAACTAAAAGTGGAAGAAGTTAATAGTATCTGGCCTTCTAATGGATGCATTAATTGTACTACAAAAACGGACTTCTCATAGTGAGGATAATATCCAGCAAGAGAAGAAAAACCTGTCATTGACTAAAGAAAAAGCCTGCTGTTCATCTTGGTCTATTACTGGTGAGATGAGGTAGTAACTGAGTATGCTTCGATCTTAATTTAGAGCAGAGATAATGCTCTATATATTAATAAGTAACAGTCAATGATACACATCTTTTAATTATAAAAAAACTTGTCATTCCCTTGCCTAGCCTCTGCTTAAAGAAAGAACAGCAGAGAGTTTATGTACGAGGAAGCAAGAATCAATTAGAGTCTTTATATGTAATAGTTACAGTCTACGCAATGATACGTTTGACTATACAAAGTGGATTGTTATCCTAAAAGGAATGTAAGATGTTCACTGACAAAAAATACTTATAGCTGATATAACCTTTGCATTATCTAGTAATGTTGCTTTAGGAGGCTGTGCTTTGAACATGAAAAGTATACTGTTGTTTTCTGATAGGACGACAAACTCTCCAACCAGAAACAGTCAAGATCAATGCACTCTGATTCTTCTCTCACAGGGACCAGAATATAAGCGCATGTTCCAATGTGCCACCTATAAAGCAGTTATTAGGCTTTCCGGTGATCATCAGTCTCCAGGAAATAAAGTCCCTGTACTCCTTCTCTCACCAGGAGAAAACAGAAGCACTAATCCCAAGATGACTACTGAAAGGCAGAATGTGGGCTATCCAGTAACTTTTGGTCTTGCAATAGATGTTTAAAGGTAAGATAAAAACTGGTTTATCCTGAGCACTGCAGTGTGTACTACACAGTTAGATATGAAATTTGGTAAGTTAAGTTTTAGCTGTCTAAGTAGAGAGCCACTATTTTTAAAAAGCAAGATAGATTGAAAAGGGGTGGGCACTTTTGTATTCTAGTACTATGGGATACAGTGGGATGGTCAATAAATTTGAATAGTTGAAAGGGAGTGATTTCACAAAATGATAATTTTGGGCTTACTCACACCAGCCATTGAAAGGAGAGAGGGAAGGAGATATATGGTCAAAATAATATAAGGGGCAGGCAACTCGGAAGACAGTGGTGTTCAAGAACATGACAGTAACAGGGTGGGAGAGTAGAAAAAAACTCTGTCTGACTCACAAGTTTTAATATGCAATTACAAGCAGAATACAAGTAAAACAGTGTAAAGAAAACAAATCACAGTATACAAAATAGAAAAAGGCAGTAAAGTAATGCAAAATACAAGAAAACAAAAGCAAACTAACCTTTCCCTCTCAGCAAGCTGTGGCAGTGTCTGTGTCAAAATAATCACTTCTGCCACATTTTGAACCCAGGCCCCTGTCAACTACAGCCTACTGCACTAACTCACTACATCACACAGGTCTTAAAATGATAATAAACACCTGTCCCCTATTTCAAACCCAAGACCAACGCACCCGCAGACCACTGCATTAATCTGCCATGCCACACAGCTGTGAAACCTTGATCAATGTGCAAAATGGAAGAAATGGAGTTGATGCTGATGCTAACTGCAAATGGCCTAATGTAGGATATCCCTATACTTCTGTTATATGCTAGTTAAAAAAATACTTAATATATCCAGTATGCACAGCCACACTGAACATGTACACATTTGTCTATAAAATACACAGCTCCACTACAAAGATTAGATGTACTTAAAATTGTTGGTACCTTCTAATAGATGCCTGCACATTTTTTGGAAATTTGCAAGCACTCATAAAGGTGTGTTGCAGCTATCATAATGTTGTAAATGGACTGTGTATATCTATTTTTATACAAGCAGGGCCACAAAGCCAGCAAACAGATATATTGCTGATATACATACATTTTTACAGTCTACTACTAGAGCACACAGTCATAAAGTTTACAACGTGATTCTTGTATGAGTGATGCCTCAAGCAGAACATGTCTATCTATAGCTGTGGTTGCACCTTTTTGCACCTTATATTATTAATGAGCCTCATCTACATCGAATGTTATGGAATCACATTATATAACTTTGAAGTAGGCCAGAGGCTTTGCTGTGCAGCACTCTACATAGTTTATAGGGAACTACTGACTACTGTGTGAAACAGCTGCATATGAACTGAATAGCTCTTTCTGGTATTATGTCCATTTATAACGCACATCAATAATTATGCCTGTTTATTCTACAGTGGTGATTAACTTGTGAGATATTTGTACCAAAGGCTGCAATATTTAGTGGACATACTGCAAATCATTTTGTGCATTCCAAAGCAAAAGTTGACCATGAACATATAAAACACTCATGTTCACTCAGTAACTGCAGCTTAAAAAAACAATAGCAGAGAAGAAACTGCAAGCAGAAGACTGCATCGTCTGCTTACAATTTTCCATTCCAATTATATGTTTTTAAAAGGCATGGTTGGCAAACATAAAGACAAGGGGCTGCATTAGCTGTGATCATGTGTAAAGATTAGATGGCAGCAGTCCTTTTTAGTCTGTGGTGCATGGCAGTTTAGTACATTACCATGAGGTGGAAAACTTGCTTCTCCTTGTACAATAATGCCATGTCGGAGAAACTTCATTCTAAATCTGAGTTTGAGATTAAATGTGGTCTGTTTTCTGATCTCAGTTAGCTCTATGCATTGATTACTAGTAGTCACTACTGGTTAAGGATGTCAAGTTAGGTCAATAAACAACATTATCATGTGTATATCACCACTCCCCCATATAACCTATAGAAACTTCCTAACTAACATACCCCCTACCCAATTAACGCCCACGATATATTATATTACTTAGCAACACAATTGGGTGGGTTGTGTGGCTGGTCTTATAAAGGCCCTGGTGATCTTTATCCTAGTATATACCTGTGAACCTATAAACCTGTAAGGTCATTTCTGAGAGTTAATACAAAGTGGCATTATCCACAAGAAAGCAAAACCCATGTGTACTACAATAAGAATAGCTCAGTGCTCATATCTGAATAATTGGACTAACAAGTGTTGCTTGCTGACCAGAGTAAGCTCTACAGTTCAAGTAATGCCTCTAAGACAGCTACAGTAAAAGGATGGTTTTAGATGAGTCTTACATTGAGCAAAAATTATGCAAGAGAGGGTTAAGACTGGATAGTGCACTTACAGACGGACAGACAGAGTTATTCCAATAACAGAGGTTATGTATGGTATGCTAAGGATATGCTGTCATGATGGGGCAGCAACATAAGACCTGGGTAGTATTAAAAAGGACAGGGTGGAAGAAAAACTGTCAGTTAGTATAACATCATAAGACCTTGGCAGGATTACAAAAGGTAAGGCATAGTCAATATATTTACTAAATGCAGTTAAATAGTTTGGAAAGTAGTGAATAGTTTGAAGGATATGATGCAGAGAGAAATGACAGCTTTGGTTAAGAATATGCAAAGGTGCTCCTGCTTATATAGAACAGAGTAAATTCATTTCTGAACAATATTTGGAGTCTAGTGATAATGCTGGCAAAAGGCATTTGTGAGAATGAGGTGAATATACTCAGGTAATGAATACAGCTTTTCTTAGAATGGAGAAAGTAATATTCACTATAAACTCATTTTAGATTAGAATGTATTTTTATTTTGCCTTAGGTAATAATACACCACCATATACTTAAATCAGGAAGTTTCAACCATGTCTCGTTCCAGTGAGGCAACATGCCAGCTAGATATTATAAGCCTGATTCTAGCTTGAATCCCAAAGAGCATCTGTTTGGTCTTAAAAAAGCTGATTTTAAGCAGCTTCTACTCAAATACATTGTAACATGTTGGTTATGGAAAATACATCTGTGTTTTTAAATGTGTATTCAGAATGTATACTGCAGTATAGAATATGGGAAAATTCTCACATTACTAAGCAAGATCACAAGGTCTTAACTGCCAAATACTGTGATATAAAAAGGAGTAACTGTGAAGGCTAAACTCAGTTAGTTTCTCATGTGGAGGATCATCCGAAGGAGAGCCTATATTTGAAGCAAGTCTTAGAAGAGTAGAGTGCAATGGGGGCTAATCTGTGAACAGTAATCTGTGGGCTGTAATCTGTGGAGTATTCCTTGTAAAAGTACCTGTTTCTAGAGCTGAAATTCTAGCATGGGAGAAGCTCATAGTCTTGGACTTTCCTTGTGTAACAATACAGCCTGTTTCTTGAAGGGTCTGTGTAAAATGGTCACTGTTTTGAAACATTTTTAAAGATATTGCTTGTTTACTTCTGAAACTGCAAAGCCAAGTTGGCTAATGTTTTGTGAAATACTGATTAAAATCAGCTTTCTGACACATGTCCTTGCAGTAACACTTTGGAACTTACAATTTGTTAGACTTAGTAAGGCACTTAGGAAAATAACAATGACTAAGTTATAGTTGCCAAACCTTACTAATACAAAGTCAACAGCATAAAATAGGACTTGAAGATTAGGATGATAAATTTATGGTAGAATTAATTAAATATGACACTAGGACTTGGTCAAATGCAGGATGTTGGGGCATTCCTTTTGAGTGGGCTCAAAGGAAAAGCCAACTAGAATTCTGATGAAGTAGCTTCAGAGGTAGTTGCCAATCCAGATGAGACTGAATCAGAAAATGACACACTAGTTTTTCAAACAAGACCTATAAAAGGTTGCCTGAGAGCATACATTTTAAAAATACTTCTAAATGCTATAAGTGTAATTCTGTGGGTGGTGTGGTCAGTATAGAAACAAAGATACTAGTGACAGCAAAGACCATAATGTGATAGATGCTCATTTAATTAGTTCACCACTAAAATTCTGAGCAGTATAGGATTGTTATATAGAAGTGAAATCAGATGTGTTAAGAATATTAGAGGAATTGCCTTTCCGGATATAGGAATTATCCTAACATACTTCTAGAGCTCAGGAAAGGTGGCTTGGAAAGTATGTAATTGAATATGCCAAGAAAGGGAGAGTTTTAAATACCTCACTGGTGTTCAGAAATGTAGGTTAAAAGATCTTGAGGACTTGATCTTCTCAGAAGAGCATTCTTTGCAAAGGAGATAACCTGTTTTGAGTTAGACACCAATGTAAATCTTTTTCTTTCAGCTTTTCCCAGTTAGGGATCACCACAGCAGATCACCTGTCCACTCATGATTGGCAGCAGAGTTTTACAGTGACAAGTTGCCAGCCTAATGCCCAACCTTCCACAGAAGACACACACACACACACACACACACACACACCTAGGGCCAATTTTAGTATCCAATCCACCTAAGCATGTCTTCAGGATGTGGGAGGAAACTGGAGCACCTGGAGGAAACCCACTCGACCACAGGGAGGACATTCAGACTCCACACAGAAGGCACCCCAGCCGAGGATCAAACCAGAGAACCTCTTACTGTGAGGCGACAACGCTAACCGCTGCACCACAGTGGCCGCCCGCTTAGATGCCAATGTAAATATGTACATCAAAAATAAAGCTACAAGAATTAAATGTTTTATCAAAGTAAATCCAGCATTTTAATCCTTTCTGACACATAAAATACACCTCTTGAAACAGGCTTTTAAAATAAAACAATATTTTTATGGATTTGTCATTTCCTGTAAGCGCAGTGGTTTCATTATGCATATAACTCTGATAGTCCAGGAAGAGATGGTGGATGATAAATGCTCAGTTTTAGAGTACTGAAAATGTCAACATTTAAGCTTTGTGATTATTGTAGATATGACCTGTATTTGTTGTCTGCAAACATTTCTTCACTGTTCTACAAGAAATATTTTCTCTTTATAATATGATGTATGCATAGTTCTTCAGGTGCTATGCAATGTTACATTGTTAGCATTTTTTTCCAATTTTCTGTTTAAAAAATAAAAAATGCTGGTCAGTGGCATGTATGGATGATGACCAACATATTATTACTGTAACTAAATAACCATCCATAACACCAGTGACCAGAGTTTGAGAACAGGCTTTAGTTCTGGCCATGGATGGAGACACAAATTGAGTATTCAAAAGTTGCTTAGTGTCTCTTGTAGTCAGGATTGAATATGCTAGCCTGGCAGAAAGTGCTGCTGCTGTAAGTATATGCTGTTTGTGGATGTGGGTGTGGGTGTGAGTGTGTGCATGTGCATGTGTGCGTGGGCATGTCTGTGTGTGTGTGTGTGTGTGTGTGTGTGTGTGTGTGTGTGTGTGTGTGTGTGTGTGTGTGTGTGTGTGTGTGTGCGTGCGGGGTAAGGTTAGAGTTTGCATATATATATATATATATATATATATATATATATATATATATATATATGGATTCACTTCATAACACTGAAACTTCAAAATACTGAAAATGACAAAACTTCATAATACTGAAGACCAAAATACTGAAAGCTCAAAATACTGAATACTCAAAATACTGAAACTCAAAATACTGAAAACACATATTATGCGTAAACTCAGCTTAAACAACATAAATCATAACAATTTCTACCAAATATATGCAGGGGGGCAAGCCCCCCTGCCCCCCCCTACTCCAAGATTGCACTTAACTACACTATGTGCAATCTTGGAGTTGATATATTTAATCAGCAGGGGGTGCAGGGGGGCTTGCCCCCCTGCATATATTTGGTAGAAATTGTTATGATTTATGTTGTTTAAGCTGAGTTTATGCATAATATGTGTTTTCAGTATTTTGAGTTTCAGTATTTTGAGTATTCAGTATTTTGAGCTTTCAGTATTTTGGTTTCAGTGTTTTGAGTTTCAGTATTTTGATATTTCAATGTTATGAAGTGAATCCATATATATATATATATATATATATATATATATATATATATATATATATATACATATACACATATATCTATATATATATGAATATGAACAATTATGGGAATGAAAATACGTATTGGTGCATGCCTCCACATCCTTGCTAGACAAATCTAAAGAAGTAACTCACCATGAAGCCAGGTAAAGTTTTGCTGTGTAGTCCCCACTACCTTCATTGTTTAAATCTCAGCTATGAAGATTTCAGTAATTGAATACCAGAAATGTTTTGTACGATCAGCAGGCAGTAAAATGGATTTGTGGTAAAAGGATTTAAGTAAGAGTTTCACTAATGCACAGGACAGGATGTGAACACTATGTACTGGATCATTGTATGTCTGCTCTCCCAGCCATCTACAGAGATAAAAAAAGAGCAGCGGTAGTGAGTCAGGTAGAAAAGGGACAACCTGGATAAATTATTTACTCAGACACTGTCAGATAAAAAACAAAACACATAAGATAAAAAAGCAATCACATTAAAATAAATTGCAAGTTTGCTACTTAGGAAAAGAAAGAGTTTTGTTTTCTTTCTCATTAATAGTGCAGCCATTGCTATCCAAATTCCCAGTTTCTTTGAAACAACATACTGCCATGTAAGCGGATCTGTCTGCTTCATTTTCTTTCTTGGCACCATATGTCACATTTTAATTACTTCTTCATAGCATCCTTCATAGAGTTACACTTCACTGACTAATTACCCCACCTCCAAAGATAATTCTCACACCTCCTGTCTTTATGTGTTTGCGATTGTTATATATCTACACTCTTACTATGTCAGGTGTCTGTTCAGCTGTACTCCATTCATCACCTGTTATCCACCCTTCTCCCACTTTACCATTTTCACTTACTTATTTTTAGCATCACCTGACTGTATAATGATATATTATGCTTTCATACTGCATGTAGTTGCATTCTGCTGTTCTACTGCAAAACTAATCTGTAAGGCCTTTTCAGCTATCATATAGGAAGAAGACTTGACACAGGATAATGATGATGATTTCATTTAAAAAAATTTAATTTTATGCAATGTTCTACTCAATAAAATATACTGTGACTTCAGCGTACAATGTAAAATGGTCCACATTTGTCAGAAATAATCAATGAACAGTGGTCTGAATATCACTTCCATAAATTAAGATATATTCTACATCCCAAGTATTTGACTAGTCAGAACTATTTTGCTATGAGAAGAGGTACAGCTTACTTTTACAAAAAACACTGATTTCATTATGTTTGCCTTGTGAAGACTCCCAACTCCTCCTGAAATCATAATGTAATACGGAAAACAGAGTTGAGTTTTAGCTTTTATAATGAATTCTTGCTGGTAATCAGACATGTACGTTTCTAAATGTCAGGGGAGGCAGCATTAACCACCTTTCACTGGCAATCTACAGGCTAGTGACAAACAAGAGAAGGACACGGGGAAGGAAGATGCAAGAGTTAAGATACTGACTAAAGAAAAAGTAAATGCAAATTACCATAATATGACATAAAGAATGAGAAACGAGGTCCAAAGACTCATTCCTGACCAAAGAAGGTGGGAGACAGATATAGCAGTCAGTCCATTATATGACTGCTGTTTATTTCTGAAAGTACATGCCTATCCAGATTATAGGAGAGGATGTGGTTTTCACAGGTCAGTGAATAAGCAAAAGATAAAGAGAAGTACTCCCACAATCTGAAAACAGTGTAACAATGTGAGAAAGAGGGACTGAAGATAATAGGAGTAAAATAAGCAAGGCTATAGATTGTCATCGACATTAACACAATTTTTCCAGTTTTATATAAGGAAAATAATGGTACAATATAAATAAAAACACAGAAATGGAATAATGTGCTTTAATAACTTTTCTTCTTAGAACAAATGCGTAAAATACAGACAGCAGTAAATAAAATTTGTAGATATGTTCAACAACCACAGCCATCATTGTCACCTTTTGGAAGATTTTGATTGGTTACGAGTAAATGGACCAACAGCATTACTGTTTAGCTCACAAGTGTTAAACATAAAACTAGATCAATGCCCCCACTAAAAACTAAATTGCCCATTAGGCAGAAAAGCTATTAACTCAGAGATGACCCTGAAGAAATCATTTCCCTTACTCTGCTCTACTTCAAAAACCTTCATAGGAGGAAGGGCCTTTATAAGCTTGACCTAGTAATTGGAATTGCCTTACTACAGATATAAAGAAACAACATACCTTGGACCTGTTTAAAGCCTAAACTAAAAGAATCATTTGCAAAGGAATCTTTCTGTACACACTTCACAGATGAAGTCTCGAACTAGTACTACATGCTTTGGATAATTCAAACTCTGAAATGCATTAAAACCTATTTGGTTTATGCTCTCTGACACCAAATTAAATGTAAATGAGTCTGGAACCAGGTTGACTCGTGAAAAAGGCTCCTTAGAAATTTACTGTTTTAATGCTAAACCCTTCACTACTACTGTTAGTCTCAGCTGCTGTTATTTTCAACAGTCACTGTGCTTCCAAATTTTTTTGAAGTAATAATGATGCAGCTAAATGTATCCTTCAGCTTGTACACTTTAGTAATGGGAAAGCAAGCATCCGTGTCACAACAAGAACTGAACAATGTCATCTGTATTACATTTAATTTGAGGAGGTTAAATGACAGGAAATCATTCTATATACTTACAAACAGAGTGGGCACATAGAAAACAGACGGTGATCCAGTAAATTGTATCAGAGCACACATGCTGCTAACAATTGGATTATTACAGTTAGATCTACTCACCTTCCCCAAGCCAAAAAAAATGGACGCTCCTTCTACTAGCACACCAGCAAGGTGGCCAGATGCCCTTCCCTCCCTCCAGCCCCAGCCATTCAGGTCCCATTTCTGTGCCCTGCCTCAACATTCTTTTAACACATTTTATTAATAAAGACAAAACAAAAAAAATGTTCTTCTCTTAAACTGTAAACCCTGCCTGCATGCATGGAGTGCTATAGTGCTCAGGTTTTAATTTAAAAAAAAAAGATTTTTTTTTTACTTTTAAACTGTAGCATTTTTTTTACTTATAAACTGAAGCAAACTCTTTTCTACAATGTAGCAAGCAGTTGTTTCAGTTTAGACCATACACAGAGCACTACAGTGCTCAGTTTTGACTGCAAATGGAATACCAAATTTTAAAAGCCGGTATTACATTAAAGAGGAAGCAGGATCGGCTGATTGCACTCCCCCAACAGTTTGCACTCAGGGCTATTGTCCCTCTCACCCTACCCTAGCTAATCTACTACATATAAATAACAAGTCAACTAGGCCATGAGGTCATTAACACATTGCTAGTGCCTGCCCTATGCCTTACCTCCCTTGTCAAGGAGAGACCAGTCATATCATGGGTGAATTCATGAATTTCCATCCAATTATGGCTCCTTTTTGAAGAAAGATAGTGAATCACACTGCTTAATTTGGAGTTTGCTCCAGAGAAGGTATAGGCACTGCACAACAACCTTGCTTTGTATATTTGTTTAAGGAGATTTAGGTCTCTGCATATATTTTTAAGGACATTTGATCAATGAAGTTGTGATGACCCCTCTTTACCCTGAGCCAGTAATCAAGGAGCCTCAATCCTCATCACTGACACTGGTGAGAGGCAGTCACTAAAAACAGGAATAGATTTACATAGCATTTCAAATGCAGTTCTCTGCATCAAGCACAATTTCCCCCAAGAGCACACAGGGAATCTGCTCCAGGCCTGGGACTGGACTGTCTGTTTCTCCAGATCCTAAACAAGACTCATCTTGGAGCACTGTGTCCCAGTTCCAAGTATCTGACACCCACACACATGCATGCGCACACACATACACACACACACACACACACACACACACACACACACACACACACACACACACACACACACACACACACCTGGAAATGGCTGGCACAAATTCACCAGCTGTGTCCCCTCTCTCCAGCCTATAAGGTAAATTGCTGCCACCAGTCAGATACTCTAAGGCTCTTACAAAGGGTGACCAATTATACTGTGTCAAATTAATACTGATATAAATGACAGAGTGTGATCAAAGCAGTAAGACTTATCAGAATGGGCACAGTGTTAATAAAATAAGCATGAGTACTCTCAAGATGTTAAAAGTATTCTCTAAAAGACCAGCCACGATGAAAATGTATAAAAATATTTAATAATGGATTATAAAATAGTAAACAGGAGAATAATTAATATTTAGTAACAATAAACAACAGAGTTTCAGACACAGGAAATATAAAAATAACACGGATAGAATCTCAGAGATGCAGAATAAAGAAAATAATACTAAACTAATCTCACTGTATTATTCCTAAGTGAACTAAAGAGAAACTGTCCATAATTAACTCATTTAGTATCACAAGGCAAGATGTACTGATGAGATGCTCACTTCCACAAGATAAGATGAGGTACTTACACACTAACTGAACTGACTCAACAACAACTTGAACTGTGATTACTGACATAAATCCTTTATATCAGGTTCCAAAGAAAAACAAAAACAAAGAACAAACTGCTGCTGCCAGAGTTCCCTCTTTCAGCTGGTTATAGAATGACATCACATCTAGTCACCTGACTCTGGCACAATACACATTCAGAAATCTGTCAAGATTCTGTTGCAGCATTTTTAACCTAAGCAACTTTTACAAATACATTTTTAATACAGGTATCTGTATAAATCAATGTGACAGTCAAATAACATAAGATTATTTATAAAAACTTCAGCCAGCCATGTTGCCACACGTGCACTGTCTTACTCCTCCTGGTACAGCTGGTAATACCTCACAATGTCACAGTAGTTATAAGATGCCCTGTAATACTGGATCCCATATGGCCAAAAAAGTGAGGCACATATCACCCCTAAGGAGTATATAGGCTACTGAATACAGGGATAGAGCTTCTGGACTCTCCTGGTAGCTCGTTTTTAAAGCCTTTGATCTTTTTAGTTAAGTACATCTGTTGTCTTTTCAGTTGCTTGATGTGTCTAGTGAGATACATCCTAAACAGGGCATTTTATTCTATGATAGGCTGAATCAGTGCAGAATACAAGGTCTGTAAGAACTTATTTTCTTTTGATCATGAATATATACCCTTTACAATGAGTTGTGCATGGAAAAGGGACCTTCTATCCACTGTTGTAACATGATGGTAAATGAGAAGGAACTATCCATTCATGTTCAAGATCTCACAGCACATTTTCATTTTGAAGTGAGATGTTGTCCATGCAATAAACTAAAGGGAGGTTGTTTGCCAATTGTGACAATATTGCACTTTTTATCACTTAATTTAAATCAATGTTTAGTACACCAGTTATTAACAAATGTAAGCTCATGTTGAAATGCTTGTCTTTCAGAAAGGGGCTTGATGATGATGCCCCATCTACAATCACCCGCAGACTTGGATGACTAGAGATCATCATTTAAGACTCAGAGGTCAGAGAAGTGGATGCTGAACAGCAGAGGTCACTTTCTTGCTCTCTGAAAAAGCACCCACTACCTTCAGTGTGTGAATTCTATCCTTCAACCAATAAGCACTCCATCTAAATACGTAGGGGGCAGTTTGGAATTCATTTAGTTTGTTAATTATGTTATTATGAGATATAGTATCAAATGCTTTGGCAAGGTCAAGGTACACAATATGGACAGCATGCCCACTGTCCACTGCTTTGTCACCTTCTTGAAAAAGATTACTGTATTCCTCAGAGAGGATCTACCCTTGACAAAGCCAAACTGCTGTGGGTCAAGTTTGATAAGTTTTTTTTGTATCAGTGTTGATTAGATCCATTATAATATGTTTTACAGCTTTGCATATGAGGTTTATAAAGACAAATGGGTCTGTAATTTCCAAGGTTAGTGGTAGTGTCACCCTTATGAATTATACCTAGGGAGCAAAGCTAGTTGCTAAGCTGAGATTGAATAAATTAAAGAGTGGGTCTGACAGTGCTTGTTTACTGCTGTTTATTAGGCAGCCAGGTGTATTATTAGGTCAATGGAGGATGTATTTTTCATTTTAGAAAGTACTTTTAGAAAATGTTCTATGGGGGGGTTATATCTGCCCTTGGGGTGAAATTTGCACTGAACTGGTTTGTTAGCATGCTGGCAATATCCACTGGATCTGAGTAGGTGTTTTCATATTAAATGAGCTCTGAGCAATGCTGAGTGTTATTCCTTATCTTCTTGATGTAATGAAAGAAGCATTTATAGTTGGGTTTAACTTCCTATGCTAGTCTAAGTTCATGGTATGACTTTGATTTCATGACAGCATTTTTCAGTTTTTTTATCACTTCTTGATGTTATCCTTGATATGAGGAACTTTAGTTTTGCTTAATATTTTAAGATACATTTTTCTTTTAAATTATGGTATAATTTATACTTGGTGACCAGCATACTGGTTTGCTCTTAAATTTCACATTTTGGTTTGATCTAGTTGGGACAGCTAAGTTCATACATTTATCCAGTTGAGAATACAGCTTGTCAATATAAGCACTTGCCTCATCAACATCTTGAGTAATACAGCTATATGTGAATTTGGAGTGTTTGTCATAGAATTTTAGAAGATTTGGACATTTGAATTCCTTGAATTCTGTGAAGTTTAAATCAGAAGATTAAAAGATTTTAATATAGAAGATTGCCCGTGGGATTCAATAAGCCATTTTTTTCTGTGCAGGAATAGTGCAGCAGCTCCTGCATGGAATATGGCCACCAAGTGATCCAGTAAACAAGGCTGGGGGCATGCATGAGCCTGCCAGCACTATTCTGACACAGACACCATTAAATAATGCTAATTACCTCATTTGCAGGTGAAAACCTTGCAAATGAGGTGAAGTAGTGATTCAGTAAACAGACATGCATCCGTGCCAGAACAGTGTGAGGTACAGAAATGTATTTGATTACTAACCAAGTACATTTCTGCAAAAAACAAAATGGAGGCATGACAGCTCAAAGTAAAGCATGTATTATAACCATTAGGCATACCAATGGCCAGAAATTGGTCTATATCAATTAAACGAAAATTCACGTCATCTAATCTATATACACTGACACATATACACCGAAAGCAGTAAATGCCGAAGTGTTAATTAAATGAAAAACATGTCATTGAATTGTTTTAGTTGGCCACTTTATGTGTCAGCTACATTAAACTGTGACGTTGTGCCATTAATATGCATATGTATGAAGTAAGAGTGATACTCGTAAATAAAATAAAAACAAGTGTATATAAATGTAGTTTATAACTTTACTATGCAGTAGGTAAATATATAAAACCTATACTTTATATTAAGTACTTAAAAATAAAATCAGAATAGAACCGTAAGAATATACTATTTTAATCTACGTTTCTTGCATGTACGTGTGCATACAGCGGTTCTATCTCTGAATATGGCTTGTAGCAGTTTTGCTGGACCTGGTGTAATAGGTAGTAGCTATTATACTGTTAAATCCCAGAAAAAGAAAGACATGTTAGTTGCTGAAGGATATCTGTAAAATTTAGAGAAGGTTTTAAAGAGCCATAGGTATTGGTGCTGTAGTTTAAAAACTACTGATAAGTGTAAGGGTAGGGCCATTACAACTGACAAAGATGTAGAGGAGATTCTTCTGAAGTCTACTGCTCATGACCATCCTTCAGATCCACCATTAGTTGAGGAATACAAAGCATGTAGTCAACTGAAGGACATGGCTAGTACTTGCAAGAACACACCTTCTTTAGTAGTTGACGACATTCTTGCTAGCACGTCTGTGGATTCTACTGTTGCTTTGCCCAGTAGACGATCACAATTACAGCAGGTTAACAGAGTTAGGTGGAAAACGTTGTTAACAAACTCTAAACCATCTACAACTTTAAGTGCAGTATGTCTAGATGATTATAGATTAAAATAATCTGAATTTATCCAGGAACGTAAGGTAGATTTGCACTTAAACATACATGTTTTACTGTTTACAACAAAAGAAAATCTGAAAGACTTGTATAATACCAATATCTTGTTCATGGATGGAGTATTCCCTATGAAAGGTAGACTATGCAGGCAGTTATACAGTGTGCATACATTTGTTACCCGTGGTGATAAACAGAAATGTGTTCCTTTAGTATACTGCTTGATGACAAAGAAGTCCTTTAAGGCATACAATTTTATGTGGGAGTGTCTATTTAACTTGTTAGCTAGATGTGATGTAACACCTTCTGTAGAATATTTATTGTGTGATTTTGAACTAGCTGCCATTAAAGTATAGAAGCAAACTTTATAAATGTAAAAAGTAAAGGTTGCTTCTTTCACTTCTCACAAAATGTATGGCGTAAGATTCAACACCTTAATTTGTCTAGACTTTATGGTACTTCAGTTGAATTCCAGCGTTTTGTTAAAGAACTAGTAGCACTTTCATTTCTGTCAGAAGATGAAGTTATTCCAGCATTTAGAGAGTTAAGTAAAATATTTCCTACTGAAGGGAAAGAGTTGATTTCATATTTCTCTGACATTTACGTGTTGGGCCATGTACGGAAGCAGATTACTAGAACTGTACATGTTTCACGCTTTCCTCCTGTGTATCCTATATCGTTTTGGAATGTGTCATGTTTGAACGATGTTGCTTTACCATGAACTCAAAATTGCGTGGAGGGCTTGCATAGGAGGATTAGGTGTCTACTAGGTAGACGTATTTCTGACATACCAGCTGTTCTGTCAGTTCTTGTTAGAGAGCAAAATTGTGTTGATGAAATTAGACTACAGTTGATGTCTGCATGTCCTGTTTCTCCAACGAAGAGAAAGCATTTAGAAAGAGAATGTCATTTACAAACCATTTTGAAACATAAGCAGGATTATACTATACCTGAATTCCTACGTGCAGTTGGTATGTTACTTAAACTTTAATAGAATTGTAATATGCATAGCCTGTGTGCACCATATGTTTTCTTTGTATTATTGCAGTTTATTGTGTTTTGTTTTGTGAAGAGGTTAATTAAATGCTTATTCACTTTCCTTTTAACTTGCGTAAGTTACGGCATGGATTAATTCACGTTGTATTTAACACTTATATTTTTGTTGCATATAAAGCACAGTTTGTTAGTAGAAGGGAAGTTGATTTTGGTGGTTAGTTACATGTATTACACCAGGGGGCAAGTGTTGGCCAAGTAAAAGTTTTCGATGTTTCGATTTTCGCGCATTTACGTGTTCGACATTTACTTCTTTCGTTGTATGTGTGTCGATGTAAATATATTCGATGAAGTAAATTTTCATTTAATTGATATAGACTCGCCAGAAATATGGCCATTTTGGCATGGAAAAATGTTGGAAAAATATGAAAATCAAAGTTTTATTTTTTGGGGGCCGATTTTGGCTGTTTAAGCACAGCATAGTGTCACGCAAATGGGATTGTGCCGAAAGTAGAAGAAAAAATGTAAAAAAACAATTCTAAGTGAAATCTGCATTTTGCCATTACAGCTTATGGCATGCAGAATCAAAACAATAACAGGTAACACTGGTTGCTAAGGAGGAAGGCTCTGGTGTAGTGGTGTAACCAGGGACTAAGGTAGTGAGATATGCAAATGAGCAAATTTTTCTGAATCATTAAATGGGAGACCATTCTCTGGCTGCACCTAACTGTGTAGGAGCTATAAGGCAGTAGTGTAAGCAGGAGAAGCAGCTGACATGAAAAGGGTGTGTGTCATGCTTGGTGTAAGCGCACTGGAGCTCCACGGCTCCCATTTGAGCTTAGCTAAGCACAGCTAAGCAAAAGGATGCATCTGAGGTTGTATTGACTTATTCCATGAAATGAAGAGCGTGTTCGCATCCAGGGAATGGCCATTTCTGCTTCAAAGTGTTTACTTTAGCTAAACGGGTTTGTGCAACATGCATCGGGGTCTAAAAGAAAAAAAAAAACAGAAATAGCAGAACTGTTTACATTTGGGCACCGGGTTTGCATGACGCACCTCAGAGCTTAAAATGGGTGGAAATGGGAAGGGGGAAAAAAAGGGAAATAGCAGAATAAAAGCAATCAAGTACAAATAATATAGCAGGCAGGTGGAATGTATCATAGCCAGTCAATCATACAGGCAACATCTGCAGCACAACAGTATAAACTGTGCAAACACCTTTCAGTCTGGTTTTTCCCACAAACTGTGCACCATTGGTGTACACACTTGGGGGAATTTTAACCGATAAAATGTTAGGGGCTACTGTCGCTTTGATACATTAGTATGTGCTAGAGGCTGAGGGTCGTGAAGAGGATAATGCTGGCAACCACCCCAGACTGAGGAGGAGGACAAGAGTGTTCAGACCCAGGGTAACCTGCCAGGGGATACATGATCTGGAGATAGTAGAGCATTACAGGGTGGACAAGGACATACTTCAGCAACTCATTGGGCTGTGACGGCCTCACCTCAGACCCAGAGCCAACAGAGGGAACCCATCCCAGTGGATACCACGATATGTGTAGCCTTAAGAATACTAGCTACAGGTACTTTCCAAAGACCTACTGGGGACATCATGGAGGTCTCACAGGCATCTGCATCCAGGGTACTCCACCAGTTCCTGGATGCCATGCTACCACATTTACTTCCCCAGCACCCTTGAGAAGAGGACCAGCAATATGCACCTCTTCCACCTTGTAACAGACTACCCAGAAGTACTGGGTGCCATAGACTGCATGCATATCCACATCAAACCACCACCCGGTGAACAGGGTAGGGTCTACTTAAACCGCAAGGGCTTTCACTCCATCAACTGCCAGGTCATGTGCAATGCTCAGGGCATTATCATTAATGGGTGTGCTGGCAGCCCTGAAAGCTATCACGACTCCCACATCTAGCATTCCTCACAGCTGTACCAGGTATTTTCCAGGGGGGACATCCCGTATGACCATCTGGTGGGGGATGCAGGCTATGCACTGGAGCCGTGGATGATGACTCCCATCAGAAATGCACATACACCCACTCAAGAATGTTATAATGAGACACACGAACAAACCAGAATCATTATAGAGCATGTGTTTGGGATGCTCAAGTCACAGTTCCGCTGCCTTGACATATCTGGTGGAGCCCTGCAGTATTCTCCAGCCACACATGCACACATGTTCATAATATGTGCCATGCTACACAATATGATCCTGCAGAAACAGCTGCAGCAGGAGCAGCACGGGTAGGAACCACGCAGCCCCCCCATCATTGCTAAGGTCCCCACAGGCACAGAAGGACTTGGAGGAGGAACCCCCTGAACCATCTCCTGTAGGCAGATGGAGGCATGCCCAGTATGACCTGGCCTTGGCAGAGAGGCAATGCATAGCACACACAGTGACACTGTAGGGACCCAGGGACTGACACCTCTCTCCGACTTGCATACACAGTAAAATGGATGCCACACACACCACACTACCTGTACCTTATCATGTATAGGCAGTGTACTGCATGTATATGACATATGCAGCTCTCAAGCACCACCCTCACAACTTCCACAGGCACAAGGTAAGTCAGTCTTCTTAACAATAAATGTATGTTCTGGTAGCATATCTATGGCATTGCTGCATGCATGCAAGGGATTGGGGAGGCCTACTGGGATAGCAGCAGACAACTGACAGCTATGTGGGACACCAGGAAATGTTTTCCCAATACTGGCTTCCCCACACTATGCAGTAGTACCCAAGGTGGCAAATCCCACTGCAGTATATGTGTGGCGGGGCAACTAACGGGGGGTCATAGGTTACAGGCATGGATGTCAGAGGGAGGGGTTCCATACTCACCTCTCAGCCTCATCCAGTAAGTCAGCCATAGAAAACCATAAAGAAATGTCCGGCAAAGTCCCAAAAATGGCCACAATGATGAAATACTCCCCTACAGGCTTACACAGTGATAGCACAGCAGGTCTTGCAGTTGCAGTAAGGCTCTGAAGGGTAAGAAGTCTGAAACTCAAATGTATGCCATTACAATCTAACCTGTGGTCTTTAGTGACATGCCTCTAGTCTCCAAAATAGGGCACAATACTATACTAAATAAAGCCAAAATGTAAAGCAAATATCAGCACAGTCTGCGCAAATGTGTACAGTTGACAGGTGTGCCCCCCACACCCATATTCCCATAGAAATGCAGTAACATGTATGTTTGCAGGGAAATACCAGCAGAGTACACATTGCCAGGGCTGTCCCAATCAACATGATAACTTGTTGCATGTCCATAATATGCAGGGGTCAATGAGCTATATATATATATGTGTGGTTAATACTGTCAGGATGCGGCCAGCACTTACTCCCGGCTGTTGTGTTGTAGTGGCCTAGTTACAGTGCTGTCTTTGACAGGGCCATGTTCCAAGAACTGCAGTGCCAAGTATTCTGCATGTCAGCTACACCTACAGTAGGAGTTGTATGCACTGTCCAGATGTCAATATCTGTTAATGCAGGAAAGCTGTACAGGTCATGGACAGGGGGCCACACATATGGACAGTACATAGCTTGGAGTAACCTACACAGTGCCTACCATACCTCTTAACTGTACAGACCTATTGCAGAATGTCCAGAGGTTTGCATCATAACTGAGGTCTGTATAACATGAAATAGTGGTTGTCTGGCAATTCATTGGCAAATCATGCAAGACTAAAGTCAGAAAATAATGACAGATTGTAGGGTCAGACTTCATACCCTATAGAAACATGCATGCTAATGCAAACCCTGTTATTGAATCACCTTTCTAGGTTTGTAAGACCAATACTTAAAAATTGTCCCTATATTTAGGCCTCTGTCCCCCAATCACTTATGGCTTTGTCCAGATGTCTGGCTCTCAGAAGTTGAGAGGTATGGTGCCTAGTAGCACAACAGGTACCTGAAGGTCAGTGTACTACCAGTGTATAAAAGGCTGCCACCTTTCTGTGTCAGCACTGACAACATGTCACTGGCCAACAGCCATACCACTGGAATGACACAGGTTGTCACAGAAGGAGCACAAGTATGCCTTGTATATCTGTTCTGCTTGTCCTAACACTGCATTTGCCTGCCAACTATTTGCAAAACAAGAAAGGGTCATGTCAAAACAGCAATGGCAGACAGTGGGGAAGCAGACGTCAAACCCATAAGAGCAAACAAGCAATTACCAAACCGGTCTCCCAACTGTCTATGTTTGGCAGAACAGTATTAACACCCTGTCCCCATATGTGGGCATTTGTCTGACTGTCATATTTTGGCCTGTGCAGATGTCAGTCTGTGATGGTATGACAGCTAGGCCCACATTTAGCATCATAATAACATATAGCAACACAAACCATCTAAGGACCAAGGCAAATGGAGTGGTGTAATGATGGACAACCTGCTAAATAGGTACACTCAGAAGTGTGAAGTCCACATCCCTGTGTGCAATGTAATGGCATGTATCCCACCCACATCAGAAATACAAGTACATAGCAGCCACTGTGGCCAAAGCCTGTGACTGGACTACAGAAGGACACAGAGAGTCACATAAGGGGAAGGGGAACCACTGGCCAGACAAATGGAGAATGCGCACACCAGTACAGATTATGCAGTAACATAGGTTCCATGCAGTGTAAGGAGTCAGTAAACATCACACCCATGTAAGTGGAGGTCCACAACAAAACAAAACCCAAACAATGAACACCTCAGAGGCAAAATCACATGAGAACCCGACAAACCTACACACCACAGACCATGTAGACTCCACACACCAGGGTCTTGCAAACACTAAGGCCTTACCCCCAAACCCCAAACACCTACCCTACACAGACTGACTAATAGCACTGTCCCTCTACACCGTTCCATATAGACTCTGCTGAGGTGACCTCTGTCTGACATACAAAGCAATCCAGACCCTGCCTTGATGGGACTGTTGCACATCTGGAACTCAAGGCCCACTCCACCGACCTGTAGGTGCAGCATCAACCTGGGCTGTAATATCAGTATGGCTTGTTGGTGTGACAGATAAGTGTACCCATCTGTGGAATACACTCCCTGTCAACAGCAAGCCAAGTGCCTCAATACCCTAGTGATGTGCTCCCTGTATAACTGCATGGGAAACACAAAATACAGTCCTGTGATCCCACCTGTGTCCCTGATGGACAGGGGCTCTGTATGCTGACATGTTGTAACATGGGCTACACTCTCGTCTGCGTGGGTTATAAGGGCTTCAGGGCCAATACCCTACTAAGCTTTCAATCTATGCACAACTGTCTGTCAGTGGTTTACCACATTACTCTGTACTGCTCTGCCACTGACATACCTGGAAGTCACAATGCTATGTGGAATATACTACACATATAATGGACATTTCTGCACAGTAAAATGCACTGTGTACCCACACCCATACCTCCCAACCTCAGACAGCAAGACATCTGGACAAGGTCATAAATAAAAGTGGGACAAAGGCACAATGATAGGCATGTGTTGTAAATATTGCCCTTACATACTGAGAAAGTTGGTAGGATAAGGGATTTGCATTAGCAGGAATTGTCTGAAGTTTATGAAGTCTGAAACACTAATGTCTATCATTATTTTGTAATGTCAGTCTTCAGTTATATGCAACTAACCATAAAAACACAAGTTTATGTAGACTGGACGAAACATCTAGACAAACACCTGGACATTCTGCCAAAATATGTACAGGTATGTCCACACCAGGATATGACTTTACAGGTAAGAAGAATACCACACAAACAGGAGATCCCCACCCAGTATATCACCAAGTTGCTGGACTATTTACACAGCTTTATCAGACAACCAGCTGTAGCCACACCTCTCAACTGGCCTTTTTGTGCAGGAATGTATATAGTCAGGCTGATAATATTGGTCTGTGCATCAT